>NW_027176042.1:5286606-5394106 GCF_023055335.1 Clinocottus analis | reverse complement strand
TCTTTTCTACACCTCGCTCAATCCCTACACATCCTGTGCCCAGTCGTAAATAACATGACACCCCATATACTGGGAGGTGGCATGAACTGGCATGAATGAGTGGACATCCTCCATCCTCCTGATGTTACAGCTGTGACACCTGGTTCCGTCATGGGAAGCTGCCTTCTGTGGACTATCTTTAGCCTGTTCTCATGTCCTGCCTCACATCCACCTTCATGGGGTTACACGCTGCTGTACGTGCATTTAAGATGTCATTGGGCGACAAAAAGCTAAAAGTTAAATGTGCTGGAGAAGAATTCTCTCAGCCCACAGCAGATACAAAATGAATGAAGAATAGTTTGCACCTTCGAGTTCCCACAAAATGTTGAAATCAATGCTATCTATTTGGTTTTCTTGATGCATTTGAAATTGTTGACATTAAAATTAATGCAAAAAGTGGTTTCACTTATGGCTAAAGCTCAGTGCAGACAGAAATCTACAAGCAGCCTTGTTTTCCAGGAAACCAAGCACTTCTCTCCTGGTCACCCGTTTGGGACATTGTTGGACATCATTTACCAATACCAACTGAGCGTGACCACGAGTGGAGCCTTGAGGCACCTCGCCACCTCACCACAAACACATCCCCCGCCGTGAACCGCTCCAGCAAAACACATCATTCGAACAATCAAAGCTTCCAAAACTGGACTGTGCACCAACAACAGGATTCACACACACTCATTCTGACACACTTTCTGATGCACAGCAGTGACGTGCAGTGAGGGTTGGGGTTGGGGAGGCACTGACTCACAAGTCAGATTTACAAACATACAGTAGGATGCCAATACGACATGATGGGAGAATAGGAGCGAATAGGATTCTGAAAACCATTTTAAACACCACTGTATATTCAACCCTGTCTCCTACAAATTAAGTTGTGTCTGGAACCAGTGACGTGCAGTCAGGGGAGGCAGCTGAGGCTGTGCCTCCCCTGCCATCATGAGAAGAAAAATAAAGGAAATAATAAAATAAGTTTTGTTTTAATAAGTATTAATATTTGTCCTCTGGTGTATGATTTTCGTATGGTTCCTAATGTATTTTGACAATTTTTTACAGTTCTGTATTTCCTGTTCAAATACAATGGAGACGAGAGGTGATGCACGGACGAGCACAGCCTCCCTCCAGATTATGCAATCGCTCACAAACTGGATTGAGCGCGTGCAAATGGCGCGTGCTAGTTCCTATTTCTGTGTATCTTTCCAATATGATGGTTGAGGACACTTTTATTATACGTCTTAATTTCCATGATGTTTAGTAATGTATTTCACGTACGTGTGTAATATTTACGTCTTATTGATCTGACATAAATCCACGGGGAAAATGCTTGCCTTAAGGCAGACATTAACTGTGCCTCAAGGAAGGGGCGATAGTGAGCCTGCTGTCCGGTGAACTCTAAAAGTGTGTAAAAGAAAAAAACAACTCCACAACCACAACAACAAATGCAACTCTTAGCTGGCAGCTGGCATTTCTCGCCCTGAAAATGGAGGATTTGAGGATTACTTGCCAGTAAAGGTAAGATATACTGCAATATACTAACCCTGTCTCCGACAAATTATGTTCCCCGAGAACTAAAACGTATTTTCAATTACGTTGACTAGAACCGTATTTTCTCCCTGATTACGTCGGTGTTTGACATATTACAAATACGTTGCCTTAAACACGTATTTTAGTTTTATTGTTTATTACAAATAGGTTTATAATCGTGTGCATATTTGAATTTCTAAACTCTGTGAAGCCGGCGCCGGGTCCGGTCTTCTCTAAGTCGCGTTGTCAGCTGCAGCTAACACTGACGTGAAACATCGTCAAACGAGCGAAACACGACATCCAGTTTTCAAAGTAGTGACTGATAAGGATGTGTTCGGAACATTCCTGAAGACATCCAAACATCTTAACTGTACTGGTCGTATAGAAATGTTGTAATATGTTAAAAACAAACGTACTGGTACAGTTAAGATGTTTGGATCTGGTCAGAAATGTACGTTTCTAGTCAACGTAATTGAAAACACGTATTAGTTCTAACAAGAGATCACTTTTTGTTCCATATTCCATGCTACACACGTCTTTATTTTCTCAGCAGACACGAATAGCCCATATTTAAGGAATACTGGTGACAATGACTATGACTGGTGACTATGAATGGTGACCCACTTAAAAAGATTAGATTAATGAAAAAAAAGACGTGGCTACACAGATTGTAAACTCCTTGGAGAGAGATGGAGGGGAACTTTGCTGAGCCGTGGCTGAAACATCTGTGTCCACATTTTCTGACCGGGACCATTTTTTCAGAGTAAAAATACTTACAATGAAAACTGTTGACAGCAAGGTGATTATCCCTAAATAACTGGGACGTTGTTTCTGGAAAGATGTGCTGTTTTCTTAATTCCTCATTTGGATGGTGGAGTGACTGTTTAAGCTCTGACTGCTTCCTATTTGTGTCCCAAAGTCCAACATTGGAAGCTACAAAATCGGCCGAGCACAGGCCCAAAGTTCTGGCAGCACTGCAGCCTCAGTGTCTGTGGATACACTCAGCAACGGAAAGTCATCCACAGTCACAATATCCCAACTGCACTTCTATCCCAAGGCATTATAAATGAAACACCAACATGTGTGCGTGTCCAGACGGAGGTTCACCAATCATTAGTGTTTGACATTAACACATGTTTACATGAGCAGCAAAGTAAAGAGAGGTTTATAGGGATGATTTTTATGCAAACATTAAGGACGATATGAAATTCGTTAATGAGACGTTTTCAAGCAACGCTGCTTCTAAACTGGCCTGCTTTTATTTTGAAATATTAATAAATTCACTTTTCACACAGGGAGATTTCATGCCCTACTTCTCCTCCCTCTCCTTTGTGTTTAGTTGTTGTCAGTGTGTGTGTGTGTGTGTGTGTGTGTGTGTGTGTGTGTGTGTGTGTGTGTGTGTGTGTGTCCAGGTCAAGCATGTGCAAACACACACACACATAAACACACACATGCACGCGCACAAAACTGCATTCTTTGACAACTTCCATTTTAGTTTCGGTGCTTGCGTCTATCCTGTGAGTTTGTCTGGGTTTGAAAACAAACCCATGCTTCCACATAAATATGCAATGTTCTGTCTTTTCCATGTTAGAACACAAAGCACTGTCTATACATTTACATTCATTCATTTCAAAATCATCTTGAAGCTCCATCTGACATGTGGCAACCATTGTGAACATGGGCTGGGTTTTCTTTTAGTGCGTATGAGTGTCAGTGTCTGGTTTCCATTTGAGGGCTCTGTTTTGACCAAACTAAGCATGACCAGGCATGGACAGCGTGGGACCTCCAGAGCAGCAGGGGTGAAAGAACCTTGCAGCCCCTGTAAAAAAAACTCTCACCGCCAACAGGAGGCCACAGACAGGTTGATTGAATCTCCTTCACAGTGTGCTGAATGTTGAACTTCATTTAGCCAGTCACATAATCACATTCTGAGTCCAGTGTCCATGATAGGAGGACATCACTCAGGCCAAGAACGATGGCCAGTTGAGGACCACATAGGAGATCACAGCATCCTCCTGATGTTGGAAAATGCTACACAATTAGGCAGTCACAGATTTCCACAACATTAGAGTCCCCACCAGTGAGTCCATTGTTTTCCTTTGTCAGGACATCTCATTATTCCATTCCATTATCCAAAGCGTTTATCCTATTTAAGGTCGTGGGGTGCTGGAGCCGATCCCAGCTGACCTTGGGTGAAGACAGAGTACACCCTGGACAGCCGCCAGTTTATCACAGGGCACATATACAGACTGACAACCATTCACGCTCGCATTCACACCGACGGGCAATTTAGAGTCCAATTAACCTAAGCTGTATGTCTATGAACTGAGGGAGGAAGCCGGAGAACCTGAAGGGAACCCATGCTGACACGCGGAGAACATGCAAACTCCACACAGAAAGTCTGCTGAGACCTGGATCTGAATACCGGACCTTCTTGCTGTCTTTCATAATGTGGACACCAAAGAAAAAGGGTAAAGCTGGATTTAAAGCTGTGTGACTGATTACTTTTTTCCTCAAATTTAGTCAACAAAGCAATAACATTTTGAAGGCCTGCATTATTAAAACATACCTGCTGGTACAACCAACTACCACAATAATTGACTAAAGGGCCAGGGTGCAGCATTTAGGGGGATCAATAGGCAAACATGGATTATAGTATTGATAAGTGTGTTGTCTTTCGTTTTGAAAACATGAATAGTTCTGTTTTTATCAGCTTAGCCGTTTATATAGACATATGGAGTGTCTTTTCTTCATGGAGTCCGCCATGTTGTTGCACCGCCATGTTTATACAGTAACCCAGAACGAACAAATCCAACACTGGCTCCAGAGAATCTTTTAAACGTTACAAATTAGCAGCATTTATAGATTTTTAATAGAGCATTGTGGCACCGTGTCCATACAGGGGGTGTATAGCGTATGTAGCACGTTAGCAGATCAGCAGCTTCATGTTTCCATCTGCGTCCACACAGGACGGGTTCATGCAATACGTAACCACTGTAGATACACCCAAAAATAACAGAAGAGCTTCAGGAGTAAAAATAAGCTTTGGGTCAGCATATTTTTTCTTCCACAGCTGGATTGCTCAAATTGAAGCACATCTGACATGTGTGAGGCGACGTGTGAATAACAGTGCTGACATGCTTTGTGCACAGACGGCGTAAGATTCAACCAAACACAGGTGGTCATTTTATGTGTTTCAGCGTGTAACGGGACCATTTAAGAAATCAGGTTATTCCAGAAAGTGAACACACCACTGATCAAGATTTCTCAGAAAGAGATTTTGTGGAGCAAACACCTTTATATATGTTTTTTCTTTGTGCAAATAGTTTGCACGTCAGTAAATGTTTTCAAACTGTTGTTTTTGTCAGGAGTATGTCCCAGACAACATGATTAAGGGTTTTTTTTTCTTCCCCGGACAAAGTTAATTGTTCTGAACTTTTGTACCACGATAAAGGCATCACCCAATCACATTGTGTGGAACGGACAGATTCAACATGTGAACATGGCAAACTTTATAACTACTTTAAACCTTTGCAAAGGAAACATAGACCAGAGCCGCTCCTTAGGTTCTTACCTCACCAATAAAAGCCCTATGCAGTGCAGAACTGCTTACCAGGGGAGTTCAAAGTCACACGAAAAGGAAACTGAACAGAGAAACTTAATCTATAAAACAGTTTACCTCAGTGTGCCACGCGCTGCTCTGGGTCAACAGAATCCTGGTAGTTGGTCCTCTTGCAAAATTGCATCGCTGCCATATGAATATTTTTTATATGAAATATTTGCTGGTGGGTATCTCACATTTTTGTGTTGTTAATTTGTATCACTCCCCCAAGCGTATAAAGGCCATGACACAACCTAATGTTTGAGTGGAGCTAAGGGTCAACTGAATGAGATACTGACTTTGCAACTTTAGCTTTCATTCTTCAAACTGAGGTATTGTGTAGCGTAATCCACCCCTTCTCTAATTTAAGACCCGGGGACAGAAAAGATAGGACAAGGAAGTAACTCTCAAGTATTAGTCACACAATAGTGAGAGTTTATCTTTTCCTCGCACAAGCAGGTCAAGTGATGTCATTTTTCATGACTGTATTGAGGAAACGCCTTCATCCTGCACAGTACTACTGTACTTGACAACCCAAATACATTATGTGTGCTCTTGTGGACTTCTTGGTCTCCCTTTCTTTCACAAACACCTTTTCACAGTGCAGATTACATATTTCTTTCGGTCTCAATTTTCTTCCCTCTCTTTTTCTTTGCATCTCTGTAAACTCTCCCCCTGCTCTCCCTTCCCCCCTCCTGCTTGGCCAAACTTTGAGAGTTTTTACGACTGTAAAATATTGCACCAGGAAAAAGAGGGGCCAGCTGTACGACAGCACTCCTGTCCCAAGAGGCCTGCAAGAAAGAACTGGAACGAAGGACAATAGCGTCAGCACAATGTGCCGGTCTGTTTTAGTAAGTATAGCTGCCAGGCTCCTCTCAAAGTGTAACACTGGGTCACACATGCTTACATCTGTCCTGGTTGTGAACTCTCTCTAATATCACATTATCACGGAAGAATGCTGTAACGAAAGTCAATTAGGGCTATAGAGGACATAGAGGTGACATAACACACCTTCTGCTGGCCATAATAATAGTTATGGTGGGGCCATATGTCTACACTGATAACAAAAGATAGGGAAAACATTTGTATGTGGTATTATGACATTTATTAAAGAGTATTGTTCTTAAAACAAACAGGTCTTGGGATGGCTTAGGTAATTTTTTTCCAGCACTTTCCCTGAAAAGTGTTTTACCTTGAGATATAGGGCTGGAATTGTTAAATTGTGCATATGTAGAACAACAATGTGCACAATGACCAATCATAGAATCATACAAACTATGCTTTTAAAAAATAGTCTCCCAACGGTTTTGGGAGGTCTACTGTCCAGACTCCAGAGGGAGCCACTCAAAATCTGACACATTTCATCGAGTGTTGTAACTTGAGTCAGCGTCGGTTGAGAGTGGAGACTGCAAGTTTTAAAAGAGAAAAAGAAAATAATCTGGGGTATAAAGTTAGAAAGCGTTCCAGACCTCTGTAGCTTGCTCCATTAGCTGCTACTAGCATAACACACCATCTGACCTGCAAGCAGTAAACTTGCATTGTGGGTAATGTACGCAGCATGTTTTGACAAGGAAGAAGAATATCTGTGGTTCTGCATTAGTTTCTACTTATTAATCTGTCCATCGTGAATCAGATGCCGTAGGAGTGCAATGGTAAACGGGTGGCGTACTCTTTAAAAAAATGCTAATGTGGTACTTACATTGTTCCATTTGTTTGAACCCCTGTAATATGGAGTGCCCTCAAGAGCATTACATGTGACTTCATGTAGCAATAATGTATGGGAATTATCCAACTGTGAACACTGAGTATAATTCACCTCTGTACGCATCTATTTGATCAGCAAATAGACCGAAACTGCTGCTGACAGAGTTTCTGAGAGCAGTTCACAATTTTACATGAGAAATCCTGATTTGAGAGCTGTGTTACGGATATCTAGGCCTTGTGAAGCCAATTAGTTGGTCAAGCCACAAATTTAGTCGTGTCTGTAATATCTCGTCAACTATTGGATACATTTCAATGAAATTTTGTGGAGACATTAAATGTCACCAGAGGATGAATCCTGAATCATTTCGGTGATCCTTTGACTTCTCTTGTTGTGCCACCACCAAGACATTTTGGGTTTTAACTGAAATGTCTCAATATCAATTGGATAGATTCTCAAGGGATTTGGTATTCATAGAGTCCAGATCAGGTTTTCAATAACTTTTGGTGATATGACTTTTTCTGTCCAGTGCAGTGAAATACATGACTCCACATGTGAATGTTAATACAACACATTTAAGCTATCATTTCAAGCCAGTGAACATCCCTTGACATCTCCGAACACAGCAGCCAATCCTGCCTGACATAGCATATCTGTGCAGCCTGACATGCCATCACATTAATCAAAACACTACACTTCTCATGAGACCTCATTAAAGCCCTCTCTGCCATGCGGATAGCACAGAATGGGGCCCTTGCTTTGTAAGCTGGACTACACCACTACCTCAGTCATGCGCAGAAAAAAAAACTGTCCCAAGAATAAAGGTTCATTGTCTAATTTCTGTGTCCACTCACTGTGTCACTGTTCATCCTTCAAACGCCGACCCTGCCACAACAAGCGCCGTGCCAAATGTTCCTGGTCCACTCAGCCTGGGAATTTGGCGGCTGGTTTACACACTCAAAAATAGAGGTACAGTTTTGTAGACAAACCACAGCCTCATATTTGGCCCTCGTGAGCACAGATGTGAGCTAATATAGATATTTCAGACAGTTAAAGGTATGTATCGGTTCAGCCTCATCTAAAATAAATATACAATTGTAATCCTCCAGCACTCAGTAAGATCACTGTCACCACTTAATCATATCTTGGTCATATAATGCAACACTGTTAACATCTAACAATTAAATAATTCTACCTTCAATCAATGTTTTTTCTTGTGTAAGTGTTTTGTGATATCAGCCAATCCAATTTTAAAACAGAATCTGAGCCTCCAAAGGGGCATGAAGGGAGAAAATAGTATTCTACTCACTTTCTTACAAAACATTTTTATTTAGAATGGTAAAAAAAAAAAAGAAAAGAGAAAGAAAATAGGTCAATGTACTTCGGGTCAGTTTGCGAGCATTGAAACAACTACAATAATTCTTTTGAGATTTGCTGAAATGACAAATGAGAATTAGTGAGCAAGCGCACACTTCGGCCCTTCTGCCTTGACTACGCCACATAAGAGATGGCCCTTTAGTTCATAGCAACTCAAAAATGACAGCTACAGAGAATGTAATGATCTCAGAATCCCACTGGCTCCCTGCTGAATCAGCTGTAAGTTTTTCTGAAGGTTAGCCCCAACAGTGCCGCTTCTACCACTGCTAATTGAAGGGTCGTAGCTGGAGCTGTCATCCGCTCTCCTCCCCACAAAGTGGTCTGCTAGCAGCGAGGAGTGAGGCAGAGGGAGCGCTAGCTAACTAGCTTATTCGTGTCTTATTTGTCATTTCAGCAAATCTCATCGTTCATTGTGAGCCACTTCAACCCCTGCTCCGACCAAAGATCTGATTAGCTTGTCTGTTTCTACAACCAGGGAAAAGCTGTCAGTGAGCACAGCAGCAGTATACGTAAATCAAATTTGGAACCAGGCATATTCCAAAACTATGAAACCAGTCAGTTACGTACTGCAGTGATTTGAGAAATATGCCTACTCCCAAAGATGGTGGATCATTGTTCTGAGGGCAGGGCAATCCAGTACATTGCTTCATCTTAAAGAATGTGGATCAAAATCTTTACTACCATCACTGATTAACAGGGCATCTCTTCATAACCAGATTCAGCAGGTTTCTGATTCTAAAAGGAGTGTATGAAGTCCTCTGCCACTGCCCGGTAGGACATTAGTTTCCAGCTCTGGGAAAATAGGGCACTGCGGGAAATAAAACAATGTCTTGGATTGAGTAAAATCAAAGCCTGGGCTCCACGTCAACGAACACTGTGGGCAGATCAGAAATGAAAAGACGCTGTGTTAGAATCACTTAAAACACTCTATAAAGGAACAGTAGCAGCTCCCTGCATGACACTTTCTCTGTTTAATGAGGAACTCGCTGGGAAAGAGAAGTGTATGTTCCAGATGCACAAAATGATTTTCCATTTTGTCTCTATTTCCATGTAGGCACAGTGAATACGATAGCCCCTGTGCCTATAAAGTGTCAAAAAGCGCTTCATTGAAATGATATAGCTCAGTCGACAGCAAGTGAACGCACCGTGATATCCTGTTCACAGATCCAAGCAGTAATCAGATCGCAGTGCTCTCAGCACCACCAACACTTTTAACTCCCTCAGCTCTGATCTGACTGGATTAAAGGTTGCTGTGGTCAAAGCTGTACCACAGACCTCATTATGCAAATTAAGTACTTATTCAGTTGTATTCTTTTTTTTCTTGCTGTACTTAAATTGACCTGCAGTGGTTTCTTGGTTTGGGTATTTGTGTTGTAACACTTACCGACAGTTATGTAAGGCGGGGGGAGTGGGCCTGTGTGTTTGGGAATGAGAGAGAGAGAAAGAGAGAGAGAGAGAGAGAGAGAGAGAGAGAGAGAGAGAGAGAGAGAGAGAGAGAGAGGACAAGCTGGTAACTTGGGCTCCAAGCTGCATGCCCTCAAGACAAAACTGTTTCTTGGAACACGTCTGAGAAACTGAAGGGAACCTTTTAGACATTTACCTACACACAGTTGGCCTTTAGTTCTCTCAAGGAGAAGCCCAGCTACCGACTAAAGTCCAGCATCCTTCTCTATGGAAAAGTAATTTTTAATATCGTTGTAGCGTTGTCAACCTATTCCCAAGTAAAATATTACATTGAAGCGCTTGTATCTTGTACAAGTACCAAGTACACGGACATAAAACTAAGTAATTAATAAATACATGGAGACATGCCTGTACTTTTGGGGTTACAGTACGCCGTTAACAGGTTACGCTGCGCATGTGCGACTCGCCAATTTTTAGCGTTTTGCCAAAAGCCAATCTCCGTGAAGTCTCCATCAGGTGTCTTTTCTGCTGTTCCGTCTCTCAAAACCAGAAAAAGACCTAATCTCAACATGGAGAGTGAACTGAGAGCGTCCGTATCAAGTCTACAAGCCCGTTTTAAAATGATGTGTAGAAGAAAGCAGCTCACTGCTATTTAGTAGTAACTACATATTATATATTTGTCGTGTCTGTTAATTGTGTATTGATGTGCACTGCCTAGGAAGTAGTGATTACAATTTATTTATTTACGCTTTTGTTAATTTATCAACCTATCCTTTTGGAATGTTTTTTGTTAACTTCTCATTTTAAGTGGATTATTATTGTTGTATTTAACCTTTACATTATTTGTTGGACCATGGTATTAAAAAAACAACAACTACGAGATAGTAAGAGCTGAACTGTTGCTTCATTTATCCAATTTCCACGAACATGGAAAAAGTGGGCCGGTCTTGAGCTTGTAATTCCCGGTCTGAAAAGTGGCCCCTACTCCGGCCCTGTCATCGTCTGATATCATAGAAACGGTTGTTTGAGGATAAGTTGAACAAACGCAGATCTTTCACCCAGGAGACTGCTGTCCATGCATTTAAAGACTTGCAATTGTCACGGAACCTATCTACTTAATGCCGAACCAATTAGTTTTGTTGCATAAGTAAAGCTTAAAAACTAAGATTAATTTTAAAAATAAAACATTGTACAGTGGAAACTAATGCCGTTCCTTACACATCCAAAACTGTATTATACAATTTCGTAACAATAGTTTACTTTGACTTTAGTTTGATTTCTTCATGGAAAATGTCTCTACCAACACACAGTGAAATAGGCTCAGCTGTATCATTGCTCAGAAACACAATAGCTTGTTGTTTGCTTAAACAAACAAGGATCAACTAATCAATAAATGACCATTACCTAATCATGATTAATTGGCAGTAACAGTGCTGCTAGTCCAAAAGAACCATGAAAACATAATAAAACATGTCTCCAGTGTTTGGACACAAAGCAGACGGCCTTCTTCTGCGCCGCTGCCGGTGGTTTCTTCATCGCCCTGTTGACACACGACAGCTTTTAAAGCCAGTAATGGAAAGGAGTGTTTATCACCGCGGCTGAAACGAGGTTCCTGTTGATGGAATGTTATGTAATGTGTTTACTGAACGCTCATTCAGAGCGCCTGCTATATTCTTATATACAAGCTCAACATGTGTGCGGCATGTTATCCCTCGATAAAGCAGCTGCTGTTATGGCTGAGGGATACTGTACATATCTGAGAAGGTGTCGAGTTCGCATCGAGTGTAAAGCTCCAGTGTCAAGCGCTAGTGAGCGTGTGACATCTCCCTCTGGGACATGAGGTGCTGTGTGTGTCGCAGTGTTGATGCAAAGCAAATTCAATTTCATACCCTGTTATTTCAGCAAAGCATGACAAGCTTTTATTCATTGTATTCCTGGCATTCAAACCAGTCGGAAACATAGAAAGTATGAGCTCTATTTCAGACTGCTCGTTGTGCTTTTAGAGTCGGCTTTCCACGTGGAAGCGAGCGCTGCTATCAGATGTCAACACCTACTTTTGGAGCTAAATCCTGCGTTTAGATTGGAAGTAAAAATAATTACTTACCGTCTTTGTGAAATTAAACCGTTGCTATATATCAAACTCAAAACCAAAGGAGGAAACAGTTTGGATAAGCTCTGGGTGTCAACAAACACGCCCTTACTGTATTCAGATAGTTTAAAAACATGCACATATTTTGTAAGTCAGTTGAAAATGAACTACACAAGCGCACAGAACGGTATCCTTGAGCGGAAAAGCATCCTTTCTGGTAATCTTCAAAGAAGACATCAATGGAAAACGTTTGGGAAAGGGTGGAGGCCTTAAAAAATGTTGACGGTGACTGAATCTGTTAATCAAATTCATGCCAAAGCCAACCAGGGAAGGAGTGAAAACATATTTTCCATCTAGAAAAGCATTCAATAACTGGTACGAGAGTTAACGACGCTTACGTTCAATAGTTTTGTTCACAAATCAGTTCACAGTTCCAAAAAAAACATGAGCATGTTCACAACTTATAAACAACACAACAGAATACATGTCCTATTACTGCGGATCACATGATGGGAAAAGGCCAGGGAGCCTTGTTGTACCATGTTTATTGACCTTGTGTAGGAGGAGTCAAATGGGTCAGGGTTCCAGCTAGCTATGAGCAGCAAGGAGGCCACAGCCAGGGGCGGACAGGCCAAAGGGGACACCAGGGAAATCCCTGGTAGGCCGACAGGGTTGGGGCCGGCTTACCTTCATCACCAGCCGGCCCTCACTCGAACATCGCCGGCCCGACTACATTCTGTGATTCGCAGATCAGGTTAAATTGGCTCTAAAACATAAAGTCAAGAAATCACTGACAGTGTTTTATACTACTCCTCGCAATCTGTATTCACACTCATGGTTTCCATACCCAGCATGCAACACTATATTGATCGTAATCTGTATTCACACTCATGGTTTGAATGTTTCTTGCAGCTTTTTGGCGATTTTAGGACATTCTGCTTTGATTTTAATCCAGAACACCCTCAAATTGGCAGACTTGAAACGTGCATTTAAGTTTCATTTTTGGAGTAAAGTTATCACGTAGCTTTCGTTCTTTCTGTGCGGCTTGATACCAGTTGTGTCCCTCGCTCGCAGACGAAGCCGTTTTTGAGATTGATTCAACAGCATGGCACCAACACATAAATCCTTTAAATGAGTATACTGATATTGTTATTTATTCCCATGTTACTATTATTCAACTGGGCTGCAGAGTTAGTTCAGGTTCTGTTACTTAACTTATTGTTTTGTTATGCACCTTCAACACCACACACACACACACGATGCATTGAGTGCATGAGCAACGTGTTGTGTCGTGTATTTGGTAGGCCGGTCTGACAGTAACTTCCTGGACACTTTTTTCCCCAGTCCGTCCCTGGCCACAGCACTGAGATCACTGAGCATGTGCTTAGGAAAGAGGTGTGATAAAGACTGCTCATCAGTGATAGAAAAGTATTTTATATAGTTCTTATACGTAAATGCCTGGTATGAAAGAGAAAACTTCCTTTCAGTAGGATGACCAGAGTTTTCTTCCAGAGAGCAAACGGGAAAGGTGAGGAGGATATGTGGGTGGAGACTGAAGGTAAGAAGTGGACAAAGTTGTTCTGACATCACTCGTTGGTTTTTGAGGCCTCGTTTTTAGCATTTTGGCTGTCGCCAAATCGATGTTGTGCATCCAGTGAACGGAAATGACAATATTTGAAATACGGAAGAGTGACAGAGATGCCGTATACCACTCTAGTATCTGTAGCGACCTGTCAATCACAAGGTAAACAACGTAAAGCATAACCTGCTTTATGGTCTATTATTTGACTCTAGTCTAAATGGACCATAATTTACCAAATGAACATCATGCTGGACTGAGAGATCGAGTTTAAAATGTTTACTGAGGGAATACATGAAAAGTCATTGGGCCAATCTCAACCTAGACCCTCAAGCCCTGTTCCCTCAGGAATTTAGTGACCTCAGCTGCTAACTGGTTGAGTGTGAGAGGCTCTGAGGGCTTGAGCTGGTGTGAATATGAATTGGACAGCACTTTGCTGAAACATCACGTGACCACATAAAGAAATATTGTGTACAATTGTGTATTTATTCTATACCTTTTATTTACTGATTTGAATGTCTTCCTCACAAGATGAGCAGTCTTTTTAAATTATTTATTTATGTTTTTGTCAACGAAATGTTTGATGAATGTTATATATATATATATATATATATATATATATATATATATATATATATATATATATATATATATATATATATATATATAATTTTTTTCTGCTCGCATTCCTCTAATTCATGTGTTTTTTTGTTCCATTTTTAATCTGTAATGTTGTTATATAAAGTTATTTTATCGAGCTAAATGCCCATGTGCCTTTTTGTTTGTTTACCTTTTTTAACCTCACGTTGCAACGCATTGTGATTGGACCATTTTCTCATAGACTTTAGAGACATTAGAGAGAATGCAGGTTCAAGGCACTTTAGCATTGGTTTCACTTTTCAGACCCAGAGGTTGCTGCCTCGGGGTGGACTTTACTACCCCTTAACTCTGGTGATTCAGCTTTAAGATCTTCAAGCAACATCTTGATTTGCTGAAAGAGGTTATCTCATTAGACCTTGACCAAAACCTTTTCATAGTCCTATGTCAGAGTTGGGGATTCAAATCTTTATAGGACTCACAAAGTATGTCAATGTGTTGGTTACTTTAACTTTGATTGTGAGGCTCTCAGGTAATTCATAATTGTATGTGCTCATTTGTTGGGTCAATGAGTTGTTGCAAATAACAGCAACCATCTTCTATGACTGATTGACAGGCTGGTATCATCTCTGCTGTCGTCATCAGCTGGTTACCTGTGTTGGTTTTGCCCTTGCTTATTAATAAACAGCCAGACGTCCTCAGGGAACTCTCTGGAACACCATCTTCCTGCACAAATATTTACCAGAGCCCACAGCGGCTATCACCTTCATACACGAGCGGGTCAGTGGCACGGGGTTCGCTGAGGAGGGACACGAGAGTGGCATCAGGTGGAGAATGTCAGAATCAGAATCAGCTTTAATGGCCGTGTACATTCTCACATACATGGGATTTGACACCGGATGCTGTGCTTTGTACTTGTTTTGAATCTAGATATAAAAGATAAATATAAAGAGATTGCAGATATTGCAACATGTGTGTGTTTACACAGTGATAACCAGTGGTGGAAAGTGGTGGGGTACATTTACTTTTTATACTTGATGTGCCCTTTTGAGGTACTGATACGTTCCTTTTGTAAATTTTCAAATTTCTCTCAGAAGAATAACCTCTGGCCCCGATAATGCTGGCCCCGATAATATATATATATATATATATATATATATATATATATATATATATATATATATATATATGTATATATATATGTATATATATATATGTATATATATACGTATATATATGTATATATATACATATATATATATATATATATATATATATATATATATATATATATATATATATTAATGTATTAACACCAAATTAATCTAGCAATCCTTTAACAGTTTTTAACACTATTTGATCATGCGTACATGTTGTTGTTTTTTTGTATTGTTTTTTTTTTGGGAAATGGGAGGGGCTCATTGCTTCAAATCTCTGCAGACGGCGTCGTTCAGACCTGGCGTCTTACGGCTCTCCAGGTCTGGCCCGCGTGAGGTCAATCAAACATGAAAAGTAAATAAATGCATGCATTGTGGCAACACTGCTTTTACTTTAAAGGTGATTTATGTTGATGCACGCGCTTCTGTAGCCTCGCCGACAGGCAGTGTTGACAAATTGAGCCTGAGGTGAAAGCATGTATTGTTATGTAGTTTCTGTTCTCAACGAGCAGCGAGTGCTGCAACGAGCTCTTTAGTCTTTATCACTTCTGGACCTTTACTCTTCTCTCAAAGAGGAGATCTTTCCTCACGTCACAAGATGTTCAGTGCACTTGTTCAAGCCAACACAGGCTGGACTTTTCTCACTGAGGAAGAAAAACTGAACTGGAAAACATGAAAAGCACTTATTGCTTTTGTTTAAAGTGAATCAATTGCTGGTCTTTAACATACATCTTTAAGGTAAACAACAGACTGAACATGGACCAAAGAAGGAGTGGTTTGTTCCTCTCAGGCACCCTTACTACTGAACAGTACCTGTTCAAATAATTAAAAAAAACAGATTAATAGTATATATATATATATATATATATATATATATATATATATATATATATATATATATATATATATATATATATATATATATATATATATTGTGCTGCTGTTGTATATCCTTACTTATTATATATTGTATATCCTTAATAGCAGTTTTAGCTGGATCCTTACCCATATCCACGAGGCTGATAATCATTAGTGACGCCAAATCAATTAGTTTTGTACTATCTCATCTGAAACTGTCCTAAGTGATCATTTGTAGTTATTTCATGACATGTTTCGATGCTATAAGCCTCAAATACAACCATCAAGTAAATGCTTACATGTCGGATTAATTCAATTGAGCAGTGACAGCAGGCGTAATACATTTTTGAATAATATTTTGGGAAACAATACTCTAATATTACTGTTAAAAGTGGATCAGTAATGCACCGCTGTTGTTTTAGAGTCTGTTTTATCATTCCAGGCACATCATTAAAGGAAAATCTGCATATGTTTCTGCTTTCATTCTTTTCCAACCTTATTAAAGATGATTTCTCTCTTCACAAACAACGTTGTCTCTTCCAAAAGGCTGTTTCTGCTCAAGTGTAATGTCGCTCGGATAATATGTTTGTCATCGTGAGGAATCATTACATCATCAAGCTTTACTTTCTCACCGTGGAAAAAAACTATTTTTTTTGTGCTATTGCATAACTTGTGACTGGAAATGTTTCCAAAGAATATTTAGGTCTACACTCTACAAAAAATAAACAACCTGCCCCAGAAGCAAACATTCCTCATATGGAAATCTTTATTGTCCCTTTGGGCCTTGTTGTATTCTTTATGTAATTGAAGACGTAAACTGTTGTGCTGTTTACTGAGTTCTGATGTGGGCGAGAGGTTCACCTAAAGCAGGGCCATTCCTATCAGAAACATATGTGACTGTTTGCAAGCTACTTACACTGAATTTGCTGCATTCAATGGGCTGAAGACTTAAATGGGCTGAAGACTTAAAGTTGGAACTTTAATACAAAATAACCATAATTCATTTGCTCAAGCTCTAACTATATTCTGACAGTAAAACATAAAAACGACAATCTGCGGAAAAAAAAAAAAAGCTTCCTCTTCCGCTTTTTAGTGCACGAAGGAAAACAACCAATTGAAACTGAGGAGGCTCTAATGCAGCTGACGAAGGGTGTGAAATCCGATCAAACAGACAAACTAGGCTCTGCTGCTCGTACATCAATCAACACTATTTCTGTCCTCAAATGTTTTCAATGTACTGTTCAGCTGTATAATGTTTGCTCAGGACGGTGGGCGGTGCTTGGTCTTGACTTGACTTTTTCAACATGGTGGTTGGGTCACAAACTTTCTCATTTTACAGCCATTTCTGTGAGGGTTTAAAGTACAAAATAACCTTTGCATTTGTAAACTTTATGTATACTAAAGTCACACATTATTGTACAAAGTTGTACTGTGTTACTGAAAGAGTTTATGTGGAGGTCAATGCAATCCAGCCAGCATCAAAAGATATCAAAAGTCTCTGACTCATGCAAACCCACACACACACACACACACACACACACACACACACACACACACACACACACACACACACACACACACACACACACACACACACACTTTCACCTACAGCTGTCCCTACACAGACAGCTGACACAGCATGTCAATATTTTTTGCATGTTATGCAATTGTCCTCTTCCCTCTGAGTCTATTTGATGCTTTATTACATAAGTGATTTCACAGGGCCCTTGTCAGCCCTGGACTGATCCGACAGTTCACAGGCAGTCGGGCTCACACCTAGTGGTATATGGAGCTAGAGCTATCTAAAATTTGTAACGCAACACAAACATTTGCTCTACCCTTGCACGTTGCCTGCGATGCATAATGTTTCATCATATTTAAACTAAGAATTTGGATGGACTTGAATAAGTGTGAACTGATGTTCAACTTACAGATGGTTGGCACAACCTTATACTATAATAGTACGTATTTCAGAAAAAAAAGTTTGACAAAAAAGATTTGACATTACGTAGAGCAAAATCTTTATTTCCAGGGGAGGGAGTGACTGAGCCAGCGGCCGACTTCAACCCTTACATACACCACACACAACGGCATTCCAGGCATAACAGGATGTAGAATTGATTATAATTCAGAGATGAATGATAGCAACTTTACTCATTTTGTGTATCTCTGAAATAGATGATGATGACCGTGGCTTGAAATGCAAATAGCATTGGCCATCTTAATAACAAGTGGGCAGATTGCATCTGCTGAGAAATACAGTCAGATGTGGTTAGAGGCTGCAGCAAAAAAAAAAAGCCAGAAAGAAAAGACCTTGGGTTCTTTTTTGGACTAAAATGAACTATTTTCACGATGTGCTGACAAAGTGCCCCGTGGTCCTGCAAATTATGGCTGTTGTCTTACAAAACCAACGCGGGAAAGTGACCTCAAATCACAGTTTATCCTGCGTCAAACCAAAGGAAGTTGGGTTGCCGGTCGTACAACATGCGGGATTTTGACACTAAAGACTGTTTAGATATTGTTTCCCAACAAAAGCAAATGTAGGTTTATTTTAATCATAACTATGATTGTTTGTTGACCTTGTAACCAAATAGTGTTTGTGCCAATATCACCAAACCTTAAATCAGTACACATGACGTCCATTACACGCGTCCATCCCGGTAGAAAAATCCATCCTCTGTTGCTCTATCTAAGGTCTCTTCCCTTTTTTTAATTCCTGTTCAAAACATTTTGAGGGGGGGAGTCCTTCTTGAGCCGATGTGAGGTCCTGGGACCGAGGATGTCGTATGTATACAGACTGTAAAACCCTCTGAAGCATGTAAATTGAAGCATGTAAATTTGTGATTTTGGGCTAGAAAAATAACAGTAATTTAATTGAGTAGTGATGTCAGAAAAGAAAACACTCATCATATTTTGTCATTTTCCAGCAGGTAAAGAAGCTACTGTTTGGATCAGCCCAATCAAGGGAATTGTTCTCACCACCAGGGATCTAATATTTTTAGATTTTGGCAGTTTTGTCATTAATCCAGCTAAAATCCTGGAATTATGACCTTCAAACCACACTGGAGAGTTGAATAAATTAACAAAATATTTGAGGATTATTTTATAACATTTGTGTCACAGAGATGGTGATATACGACTTCTACTGTATTTTTAATTAAGACTGTACGTTGTACATTTGCTTTCTATTGTGAAACATTCTCAGTGTATGTGTTCACTTCTTTGACAGCTTTCTTTTGACATCATTCTCTTCGCCTTAACTTTATCCTCATTTTTCTCAACCCAGACTACTCCTACGCAGATATGCAACCTCTGCTCTTTTGCAATTGTCCGTCCACTGAGACGTCTGCAACATCTATTTTCACTGCTATTCTCTGTCTGGTTGTGCTCAGAGGCTGCCAGTGGAGGCATATGCTCTCTTGCTGAAACCACACAAAACCTTAAGATTTCTACAGTAAACCGCTGGAAATAGGACCTTACTCGGACTGCTGGCATTGCATTGTGCTCTGATGCCAGGAGATTTATATGTGGGGTATCTGGTGGGCTAACACTCCAATGTTGGTATGTATTCTTTCTGCCAATAGACATTATTATAAGTAATTGGGGGGGAAGGGATACCAAAGTTATGATGCTGGTAAAACTTTACACCTCATTATTTCCTTCACTGTGTGTCCAAATTATGACACACTGACTGTGATTGAAACCTTATTGAAACCAGTTTTAACATTAGTTATGAAATATATAGGGATGTTGTATTGCAATTATAGCAAAAAACAAAATACCTCTTAACACAAAAACATTAGTGTGGGATTTTCCTCAGTAGAGGGACCAAATATGTCTTTCTAGAGTCGTAATAGAACTTTTTCATTAACCTACAGTAAATATAACTGTAAGGAGCCTCCAAAGTAAACTCGCCAAAGTGATGATACAATTTACAGTTGGGTATCAAACAACAACAAAAACAACATAAATGTGTTCATTAAGTTATTAAAACATTATTTAAACTAAACACCAGATATCACATGATGTCTCATCAGATTTCATTCTTACCAAACGTTCTGCCTAAAAGGGCTTTCAGACCAAGAGTGTTCAAGAAAGTTCAACATTGCATTATTTCCTATGGAGAGAGAATGGCCGACTTCAGCTGAACTTTGACACGTTGATATCCACGATGTGCAGCGGGAGCTTGACGTTGGTTGATTTTACTGTGAAGTAGAATGTGAAGAATCTCTGAAATCCTAGAGTTCTGTTACTGTAATTTGTAATCATTCAGAAACTTAAGTTTGAAAATTTTACTCCGTGACGTCACGAGAAGCAACACGAGAAACATCACGTGTTCTCACTCCCAACTTGTCAAACACAGACGCTTGCATTGTTACTTCTTTTGTACACATGACATATATTGTACTTCTGTCCATCTTGATAGACGGATCCTCCTCTGTTGCTAGCCCTAAGGTTTCTACCCTTTTTTTGGTCCCTATTAATGTTTTTTGTGTTTTTCTTGAGTCAATGTGAGGTCCCGTGAGGACAGAGGATATCGTATCAGATTATAAAGCCCTCTGAGACAAATTTTTCATTTTTGATTTTGGGCTATACAAAATAAATTTAATTTAATTGATCTCAACGTCTGATGCCATCGCCCCCGTTAGCGTCTGTATGAGGCCCACCGGGCTTCGACTTAACTCAAACCCATCAGTGTCAGCTGGTCAGAGTAACGTATAAGAGCACGACAGGATGTGAAGGGTGGGTCAAACAAACACAGGATTTTCACCCAGCAGACCACTGTTCTTGTTCTGGTTCCTGTGTGAAACCAACATTGACCTTTTCTGACTAATGCAGAGAGAAAAATATAATATAGGTTGTGGAGCCTTTTGCATTTCTCATCATGGAGCTCCAAGGGCCCATTATGAGACAAAGGAGCCTTGGTGCTGCATGATAAAATGCCTCTGATTCAAATCGTCTTTTGCTCTAATGATAACAATATATCACAATGCAGTGCAATGCAGTCAGGATCTGTCGTAGTGTGGTTAGATTGATGATCTCATAAGTTTGATTTGATCTGAACATCAGCTCTATGAATTCCTGTTATAAGTTATAATCGGTGTCCTCCTGCACATGTGAGCCGTGTGTCAGACTTGCCTCAGCGGTAATTAGGAGGAAGTCACACAGTTAGAATCGCACACAGCCACGTGGTTGTATGCGTAATGGCCCACAGATGTGTTCTCAGCCCTCGTGCTCTCAGAAGAGGATAACCTGATGAGCGGCTGGAGGAGCTGCCAAAGCTCCGCAGCGTCAATGCAGAGACAAGATGCAGATGAGAACATTATTAACAGAGGATGTTTCATTTCTTTTTTTAAGAGAGAGAATTTTCCAGATAATAAAATTGGACTCGTTTTCTGGTGGAGCCAACGTACCGTACATTATGTTATGTCATGAGATCCAGATAGAAACATCTGCACGGATGGATGAACAAAGTAAAAGGTTAATGAGAAAAGTCCTTTTTTAACTTGCCATAAGTGCTGTATAATAAATAGCCATGTACTTTTACCTGATCTTTAATAGTGTTTCATGAGCTATGTATTGCATCATTTTTTTTATTTTACAAGCCAGTGTTGGATTGTAGGGATTAGCAGGTAGCAGCAAAGTCAGTCCTCTTCTGTGCACAATAATTTACTTGATAGAATTAATGAATTGTTCAAAGCCAACATGTTTCTGGCGACTGGGTTTGCCGGCGACTGAGTGCATGTTGAGCTCTGACTGACTGTTTATAGAACTCACCAGAAACACAATTTCTTTGTTATTTCACCCCAATTTCGCTGCATAAAAACATATATACATTTATTTTACTCAAATTTAAAACATCTTTGCAAATGCACCTTCACCTCAGTAGGAATTCAAGCATTTAATAACACCTACTCAAATCTTTCGATTAACTTTTTGTTTTGAATAATGAACCGTGGTTCTGGGTCATAAATTTGCAGTCTCGGCATGGAATAATTTTGAAAAAAGGCTCATTCACATTCTTTCCGAGAATTAAAATGAGAAACTTGATACCGCTCTCCATGCCACGTGTTGAATATGGAGCTGGAGCCAGAAAGCGGCTAGCTTAGCATAAAGATTGGAAGTGAGAAATATAATATATAATATAATATCTCGATACAAAGATATAAACTATTTCAAAACAGCAAAGCTACGCACCACAACTGTATTTTCTTTATTGATTCTCCTTTGGTAAAGCTAAAATGTACACACATTTTCAAGCTGAAGCCCTCTATCCTATTATCCTATCCTTATTTATGTTGAATTTATAATTCAACATAAATAATTATGAAGATTTGTGCAGTATTTCAAAAAAACTTGTATATTTGCATTTGCTGCACAATCCTATAAAAGCTGCTTCCCTACTGAACTAATAACGGTAACGGAGCTGCAGTTTCCATAAACTGTGGATGCCTCGTGCGTCAGAGCATGAGGTGAAGTGTTCAAAGCAAATGAGGAGGGTGGATCCTGTGCGAGCAGCCCATTGTCTAACTGCTTCCCTACCAGGAAAACATGGTGGTTTCCCAGCGGGGGAATGGTGTGTCCGTGCAGGCGGACGTACCTTGGATCGCTCTGCAAATCATATGGATACACACGCGAGCGGGACACGCCAGCAAACACACGTTTCCACACCCAGAAGACTGATCAACCCTTTCTGTAACTATGACTGTGTCTACTATGTCTCGACCGCAGCTCTTCAATCCCCAAAGCCAATTAATGAGCCCAGACCGCTCCATCCTGGCTCACTGATCTAAATTCAGACATAAAGCGCCTCTTGCCCAGATATCAGCATGTAACCTTGAGTCTGTGTGAACGCCATGAACACTGATAAGATACTGCATGTTTACGGACAGTATACTGTCTGCTATACAGGGCTATCGGTGTTATAGAACACATGATACAGCACACTGTGATAGCAAATGCGTTTTGTGGACTATTGTGCTGCTCCTTAAAACATATCCAGGCCGCTCAGGGACGGTTTCACAGACAACGGTACTGCAGCTCGAGATAGCCCCGTGCATGAGCGCAGGACAATTTGCCCGTTTCTTTGCGCTTGCATTTATCCATGTGGCAAAGTAGGAATGCACCTGAGTCAATGTGTCTAGTGTGAGAGATGATAGTCTGAGCTGGAGGATTTGTCAGGAAGGGTTTTCCAAATTATTGGTTTATACATTTACATAACAACTTAATTTCTTCATCCCAATTTTTTTGATTTTTTTTTTAAGGGAGCTTTATTTTTATTGTATGTCTTCATGATACAGCTATCATTGCATTCTGTCAAAATATATGAGTTTGAGCAGACGGCCCTGAGGAATGCTCGTCAGTTTCCACGGGCTCTCTGAAGACGAAAATCATTTCACTGTAGACTCTGATCTTTGGTAATTTGATAGTAATAGTTAATAGTTTAATGCAATGAGGCTCATTTGCATAGAAAGAGCCCAATTTTGGGTCACGGCACAAATAAAGACACTATTGAGCACAGATAAAGGTGCATTTCAGTCTTTGTGGGTGCTTTGAAAACTAAAGGTTGTTCTTTGTCGAATGCATGAAACCAAGCCTTTTTTTCAAAAGTAAAAAGTAAAATTTGAGGCCAAAATGTTGATGAACAAATTGTCCTTTTATGGGACAAGTTGTTCTTTTAATTATGGAGATCCATTTATAAACACAGGCCTCATTCATTTGTTTATGCAATCCATTAGAACATAATGTGCTGGTTTCAGGGAGTATTTGCTAATCTTTAGCTTCTTATGAGCAAGCAGACGCCTGGAGTAGTACTGGGGCGGCTCACAGTGTCAATGTAAGAAAAGAAAAGCTAACAAGCATGTGCTGCTAACAAAAACAAGTTAAATAAACTTAAATCTAGCAATGTGTGTAATGTGTATTGTCAGTGGAAAGAAACAACAACTCTTTCTGTGCCCTTATGTTGTGTGGCGGCTCATGAGACGGAACCACGGTGCGGCCTGCACAGTATGTTTGTTTGCGAGTTGTTGTCAAAATAAATGCTTCAACAGTGGGCCGGATCATATGGGATGAATTAGCTGTCACTTCCCCCACCTCCCAGCATGCTGTGCTCTCCACAACCTCTCTCCCCAAAGTAATGCAAGCACAAAGACACACACACACACACACACACACACACACACACACACACACACACACACACACACACACACACACACACACACATGCTTGCTCTGTACAGACTGTAGTACATTATTACCAATGTACAATCACCAGACCAGGCCTCTGGACCAGACTCTGTAATCACCTTCATGCAGTGGCTTTGTCCTAGGCCTTCAGTGGGTGCCGTATAGTCCACATCACGGGCGGACTGGGGAAAAAAAAGTGTCCCGGGAGTTACAGTTACTGTCACCCACTCAATACACGACGTGTTCATACAGTCCACCGTGTGTGGACAGCAGACACCCACTCCGCCACATGGCACCACCACGAGCATGGAGGAGGGAGGTCACAAGGGGCGTGTGGACCGACCCACAAAGCCACTTCAACCACTAGTGGACTCCCCCGCCGAGCAGCGCACAATCACGCAGCGCCTCGAGGTCGGACGCCTCGAGGTTGGACGCCTCTAAATGTTTTATCTACACATGAAAATACATGAAGCTCGAGCGTAAGTTCATACCGGAGATGACCGCCAGAAGCCTGTCTCACTTAACCCTGGCACCCTGCACACACAAGACATCGCAGCACTTTGGCACAAGGATGTGCGCAGGACCAGCAGCCCCAGCAGCCCCAGACCAGCAGCAACAACAGCACTGTCGCTTGTTTAAGATTAAATATGACAGATGTAAAAAAAACAAAACAGTGACACAACCAGCATTTCACTTACTCATTACACACATATAACCCTCTGTAACCCTCTGTGGGAAAGGGGTCATCAGTAAATCCAGTAAATGTGATTGGATAGGATGCCATTAACCAGCTCCCAGGCCAAGCCATACCAGAGGCCTGAAGGAGCAGAGGAAGACAGCTATGCAATGAGATTATAAGCTAATAGGGAAAAAAAACTATTATAATACATGTAGTGTATTTGTGAAAAAACAAATACGTTATATAATATAAGTTATATAACTTTTAACTATACAAATAAAAATAAATTAAAAAAATAATAGTATAGCTAATAAAATAAAATAACATTACCATTAGATAATCCTATTTAAATATTTAAAAAAATAATAAAAAGTAATTTGATTATTCACTTATAGTGTCTTTAAAAAGTCTGTAATTGTACAAAACATCTCTTTTAAGGCCGTTTTCTCTCAATTAGTTTTTTCTCAGACTGATTCAGACTGAGTCCTGTATCTCTTTCGACCCACTGTGAGTAGTCTTCCTCACTTTTTAAACTACGTCACAAGCACTTAAACTGTGTTCACACCAACAATTTGCTAATTATTCGCGCGAGTCGATTACATGCATAGTCAATGCACAGATGAAAAAGCGTTGAAAAAAAGGCCATTTTTCGCCGGGCAGCATTGAGATGCTCCGCCCGGCATCACTGCTGTCTTGCTGTTGCTGAATCAAACTGCTGCTGGTCCGCCTGAAGTAGCGCCGGAAGCGACTTTAATTCAGACGCAGGTCGGAGCTGTGTGGGCCCACAGATAATTTTTTGAACCCTGACATGATGTTTTGACGTTTGTGGCACAACAAGTATAAAACAGAACTAGTGCTTATATCAACGGTGGATAGAGTAAATCTTAATTGTTTTCACAGATTTAAGCCATGGGAAAGCCACGCCCCCTTCCCTCTGCAAAAAAAGCTAATGAAGCAAATTTACCACATAAACTCCAGCAAGTTGTTTTTTTGGTGCGCTTACATAGCAGTCAGTACTGACGACATGATGTAAAATGACAATGCCAAAAATCGAAAATTTCCTTTCTACTACTATACTTCACTATACTTTAGTATTGACTTTGTATATATCATGACGATTATTAGCAGGTTTTGTCAGGTGCAGGTAGCAGCGGAGTCGGCTTCAGGTTTTTCTACCCTTTAACAGTTTACCCATTAGACAAACTGTTAGAACCGAACATCAGCACATCACATACAATGTCAATCATCAAAGCATATGCTTTGCATAAGCAAAAGTTCTGTGTAACATGAGGGGATGTAGTGACTTGTTCAAGACACAAATGTCCTCTGTATCTCTTTCTCAGAATACGAGGACCTGAAGAGCAATTTGTATTGTATAATCTAAAGGTACACAGTGGATTTTTAATAATTGATTGTCAACATTTCTTTTCACTTAAGTGTTCTTTCTGACCAAAACAATCATACAGAGTTAAATTAAATGTAGAGAAAATAGTTTTCAGACTGTCGTTAAGTGTCTGAAAATCCCTGGCTGACATGAAAAGTGTACTTTTACTTGAAATTTCAAATATCAAATATCATCCCACTCAATGTCAATGTACAACTTACTAAAGACAACATTGACATGTTTGTTTCTTTTCAGTTTTATTTGTAAATGCATCTTGGATAGAACAAAGAAAAAATATATAATATATTCATATGTACTGAAACGTTAAGTTATGTACACATCTCGAAATCTTCACAACCACTGATTTGTTTTAAGATATGGTAACAGAGTCATCTGCGTGTTTCCTGGATGCCACGATGTACACTCCTGCATATTTACATACATTCATAGGATGCGATAAAACACCTGTGTTCACACAAGCATTAAAAATTCAAAAATTGAATGAAAGGAATGATGCGCAACGTTGCGTAGCCCCAACCTCTCGCTTGTTGTCGCTTGACATGCATGAATTACACATGGACGGTGTTGTCACAACCCTTACATATTCACAGCGGGGTTCACGTAGCAAACAATGTTCCAGAGCAATTAGGAAGAGTGTCGTGGCCGCAGGAGGGATAATTTGTTTCCCAGAAGCACATCGGGTAGCTCAGCACCATAGTGTGTCCAATGATGTCACCTCAAAGTAACGTAGATGGCCGGCTGAGGTCAAAGGCTGTCAGGGTGTCTCAGTAACAAATAAAGCAGAGTTGAGGCAGATTTTGTGTCAAGTCGCCAGCAAAATAACAGTCGAAATGATAATATCAGACTGAGACATTCAGCTCCGTGGCTTTGCACCGACTGACATGAGCCATATTACGAACAGTCACTTTAACACCCCATTCAAATGTGGATCACTGAAAAGCCTGGTTCCCCAAATGGTCTGGTTCTCCAGTAAGGATCCTGTCGTACAGTAAGGCCAAAGAAGCAATACAAATAGAAGACCAGCAAGTCGCCACAAATGACTTCATAAAACAACAAAATGAAGATAATTTGAGAGTGACTCAAGGCCGATTTAACAATCACTGTGTGTTTAACTCTTTTAGTTGCATGTCCCGTCTGGATTTTTTGTGTTGCTCTGTCATTCTCCTCCTCGTGTCACAGCAGGTTTACAAAGTTGTTGTAAGCTTATCGCTGGGCGGAAACCCATTGCTTTTCAGGAAATGAAAAAAGAGCACCTGTTTTCATGATAATTACACACTGCAACTTGTATGTGCCATTATTTATATCTCACCAAAAATCCAGCTCGTGGAGCATCTCGCTTAGCGAGAGAACCTCAGCTGCTGAGGTCCCATTGCTAGCTAGCTACGCTAGTCTCCTCAGCAAACATTTAGATCTAAAACATCAGAGCTCGATTTGATAAACAGGTACACTGCATAGTTATAACCGAGCAGCAAAGTCGGGGCGAAGAGTGCTGTAAAGCTCATAGAGTTCACCCGGGGGCTTTCCAAGCTGACCAGAGGTAGCGGTTAAGGCTATGAAATGTGCCCAGCAAGCGCCGGCGATCCTCCCCCACTGAGCCTTTAACACTTTTCATGGGTCAAATATTTGTAAAACCCACAGACAGATGTAACAAGTGACCAATAGAATGGATAAATATGGAGATAGGCGGTTTCCGACAGCGTCGGACCCAGGAAAATTATGACAAGATTTTGCAGGTCTCTCCCTGTGCGTCAAAGTTGAACAATAAAGGTTAATGAAACGTTATACTGGTAGTAGCTAATGAGGATCCCAATAAACTTCCTCTGACTTACTAAACATTGCATAAATTGAGGAATGTCCAAGACGTTGGCAGCTTTCAAGAAGATAAAAGATATCACATAATCCAGACTGGATGAAGATAAACGTATCTTATCTCCAGCTGAGGCAGGCGATAAGGACCGAACAAACATAAGGAGTACAACATACCAAAGCACCAACAACCTTCAGCTGATCACAGACTGGAGGATAACTGTGCGGGTTTACTTTTGAACAATAAATTAGGACAATCACGGACTGCTGAAATAAAAAGCGAGGCATGCTTCCATTCACATAATTAAATGGACTTGATGAAAGAGCAAACATTCGCACAAAAATTACATCTGTGCATTCACATTTGTACTGTGCTCCAGCGGCCTATGTCCGTATAAAAGTTATTCCAGCATTCCCAGCATTCCCAGCATTCCCAGCGATCCCAGCGTCAGTTTGCTGTGCGAACTGTCCGGCTGTTGCGTGGGAAACGGTGCACTTTGATGTGCTTCGACAGGTGGTCACTGCGGGCGAACCTCTTCTCACAAACCGGACACTGGTAGGGCTTGACACCTGAGTGGGAGCGCCGGTGTCGGGACAGCTCGTCGGACCGGGAAAACCTGTGAGAAGAAGAGAAAGCAACGTTTAAATGTTCAGCAAAGACAAATGGGGAAAGTGTGGACTTGTGTCACATGATGTGGACTCGAGTCAAAAATCAGATGACCCTTAACTTAACTTAACTTGACAAAATCGTCAATCACTAAAAGACATGTAACTTGACTTTGATTTCAGCAACAACAACAAAATATTTTCGAAGAAGTTTTTGTCTTTGTGTTGAGATTGACTTTACATCACTAAAGCAACCAATGAATTGCTCATGCTCAAATTAAAAACATAAATCTGGTATCTGTTGCTCCTTTATATCTTTCCCAAACCCAAAGATTAAAATTGATGTCATTAAAAGCATTTTGTTTCTCCAGGCAACGGATATATCAATCACATTGCACAAGTGAGAGGAAACCAGAACTTCACCAAAATCTGACATCAAAACATCCAATTGAACAGACTACTAATTTTGATCATACACCAGATTTAATGACAAAGATCACTTGAAATTGTATAAATTGTAGCTCATCAACATTTGTGGCCATTCAATTGATTTGCCAAAGGGGCAAAATTAAATGTGACTGGTTGTCTGGTAAACATGCTCTCAACAGAGTCCGATTTAGTGGTTTGTCTCAGGCTAGTGCGCTCAGGCAGAGATGATCACATTGTGAGATGATCAAAACCAGTTGCATAACATATCCAGAATCCTGTTCATGAGGAAAATATTCTTTCTTGGCTTCTCTGAACAAACAATACCAATGGATCTGACAAAAACATTTACCTTCAGAGCAAACATCCCTTTGTGTTCTAAGGACATTCAACAGTGCCAAACTTGAGCCTCTATCGCCTCGAGCGTGTAATCAGAGACGAAAACCTTGATCTTCAACTCATGCTATTATTTTCTATTTAGCTCAAACGACTATCTGTTTTTCTCAACATGTACACAACCCAGAGCCTCACAGGGCAATTATCTGTCATGAGCACAAATGCTCCACATGTTGATGCTACAATTTATTTGCCTGTAACTCATTTGAACCAGCAGATAAAGGGCATACGCTACTTGGCTAAGACAGCTAGAGGGGCTTCTTCCCAGCAACCTCGTTCTCTAAAAGTGTCCGTTCCCTGCCAGCCTCTGCATCCCGGATGTTGCTCTGCTTACCTGACAAGATGAAGAATCTGTAATTAGGCGGCAACGCATAAGTAGCTTTAGTAAAAGAAAACTGTGTGGTAACGTAGATGCAACAAGCATAGGAGCGACCATAATGCTTCTGTACTAGAACATGACGAGGTTGCAACATTCAACATCGACAGTGGCTAAAGGCTGATTTACACTCGGGTTTTACGTAGAGACGCAAGCACGCAAGACACACAAGGACCCCCTTGCGTAGTCAAATCAGCCATTTTGCGTGCGTCACCCAAAATTTCTGACTATCCGTCAAAGCAACGCAAGCCGTTCGTAGCCCGCAAGGCTGTGATTGGTCTGCTAACCACATCCTTTCTGAGTCTCGCATTTCTGGTTTCATAGCATAATACCGTTGTTTTTAAAAGCCAAAGCAGAAACACAAACAATGGATCCCGTTGAAGAACGTTTGGCTAAAGAGGTCTGCAAATATGAGCATTTATATAACCCGTCTGACAGAGTATAAAGACACGCAGATGGCGGTGAATTCCTGGAGGGAGATATCGGTGAACGTAGGTGTGCAGGTCGACTCTACGGTCGATCCAACTGCGTGGCCAGCCGCAGTTGTAGTTGCAAGAGTATAATTCGTCCTTAATACAGGGCAATACTATACAGCCAATGCAGCTATTCCAGTAACTACACCTGACACACCTTCACAAACTTGATAATACAAACTGAAACAAGCTGCTAAATAGTAGGAAGTGACTTGGGGAGATGAGTCAGTTATTTTAGAGAGGTACATCTTCAAATCAGGCGACCATTGGTCCAATGTGATTGCATGGGAACCAACACATGTATGTATGTATGCATGTGTGTATGCATGTGTGTATGTTTGTATGTATGTATGTATGTATGTATGTATGTATGTATGTATGTATGTGTGTATGCATGTGTGTATGCATGTGTGTATGTATGTATGTATGTATGTATGTATGTATGTATGTATGTATGTATGTATGTATGTATATTGGTATGTATGAATGTATGTATGTTGGTATGTATGCGCACAATATATTGAATTTCGGCATCATCCCTGCATGATGGATGTAAGATGCAATTTCACAGACAAAAGAGGATCATGGCTTCAAAGGAATGGTTCATGAATCAATGTCTCCCAGTGAACTGTGTGCATGGGAATCTGTTTTTAATGTGTTTGTATATGGTCTCATTGTGTAAACAGGAACGCCATCACTGCCAATTCTGAAGTCTGACGTTAGGCTGACATTATTGTACTATTTCACATATGTCACTCTTCATCACGTGACTGGGACAGGCCGAAACGGGACAGAAGTGAAAATCCACTCCTGTGTCTGTCGAGTTTCAACATCTGGTTTGAATTTGTTGCTATGCTAAACGACAACATAACAAATGCATGATGTTTCTATCTGCTTCCAGTCCCACTTTGAAGCAGCTTTCTTTCTTTAATGGAATTTCATTTCATTTCATGTCAGCCAGAGGTACGTTTAGTGAAATGGTTAAATAACAGATTTTTTTTTAAAAACATCCAGGATGCTACACTACAGAGGGATTAGAATATAACTCAATGTTGGATTGAATCTGTAGAGACAGGCAGGAAGGAGAAACAGTCTATAATTGTGCAGACCTCTTCTTTTGCCCGTGAAAAAGACTGCATCCATTAAGTTTCTCTCTTAGTGTGTGGGCATATTACTCCCCAGGGAGTCCCCAGCTTTATTCCTCCAACAGTCAGCCTGAAAGAGTTGAGAAACACTGCCTGGGCAATATGAAACCGTACTTTCCATGAAGCAAACACGTGAACCAGAGCAAACATTGTGCTTACAGTTATGTCTAAATTCATGCAGAATTGCTCAGTGAATGGCTCCATGCTAACGCTGATATGCTGAATCATTGTAGAAGATTGATTGTTGTTGTAGGTTATAAGGAAAACTAAGACTTCTCAGGAAAGCCTTTTTTTCAAACTCTGTGAATCTCAGCATCTTTCTTTAGATGCCACTACTTTGTTCACGTGGACCTTTAATTTAGAGTTAGTAATGTTGAGAAACCAGCAAGAGTACGCTAGATTGCCAAGAACAATGCCAACCGAAAGACCCAGCCCATGAAAGTAGATGGCAGCACTGGCTATGATTGGACGGGCTATTTTCAGCATTGGATTTTTTGTCAGAATCTAATGAGAAAGAATTAAATGAATGAATGAATGAAAAGTACTTTATTAATCCCAGAGCCTAAAGTCATCAAATTGGTGACTGGAGTCTGACTTGAGTCCATGACATGTGACTCTCGTTCACACCTCTGGTATCTCTTGTGCTCAATGCTGGATAACCAACTGGGCAAATATGTTTAATTGTTTCAGAGGCCCCAGCCTTTAGGGCCCCCATAAATGGCAGATGGACTGCATTTCGGTTTGGATTTGTTGGGGCCTTTTTTTCATGGGATTTTTTCCAACTAATTTTTTTTTTTAATCTATGACTTAGACCTTAATTATATGGGTTTATACTGCACAATTGTTATCCTAAATACCTCAGCATTAAATAGGCTAGCACAGAGGACATGATAATGGTTGTAGTGTCTATATTCTTGCGATACTAGATAGAAGTGAAAGTAGACATGTTGGTGAAATTGGTCTCCCGTGACAGTCACTGTACATTTTAAATATACAGTACCAGTGCATCAGTGCATCTTTCCATTCTGTCGTTCCCTCCATGTACCTCCTAGTCCATGTGAGGGAACATTGACCGATCCCTCTCTCTTTCCTTTCATGCAGCGCGGCAGCCTGGACGTTCCTAGCCCACAGTCATGGTAACTATTCAACACTTTGTCTTTGTCCGCTCCAATTCCTCACTGCTGCTCCCTTCAAGTGATTGTGTGCAAAACTGAAACAGGCCTTCTTTCACCCCTTCTATCAGCCTCTCTCAACCCCCATATGCCACCATCACCTCCTTCTCTCCTGTCCCTTCTTTCAAACAAATCTCAGTTACTTTCTGCTCCTCTTCCATTTGCTTGCTTCTTTAACAACATTTCCCAACTTTTTTTCTTCTTCTTTGGTCGGCCCCCTCATTTACCCCATCACATGCAGTGGGTTACACACACGCGCGCACAAACACACAGGTTCTCACACACACTTTCATCCAAACTACATCCTGCCTTTTGTGTACAGACAAGAGCCCTTTGTTAGTTGGAACACACAGCCTGGATTACTACTGCACAAATTTCTGCGGCTCCCCTAATTTGGACGCGCACAGCATTACAAGTACAGTACATGAGTGGTAGCGGGTTGCCAGGTTGGTACTACAGTCAAATGGAACAACACAGACCTTTTAAAGGGATATTATTGATCACAGGACATGCAAGCAAACCGCAGGGTTTATCAATGAGTGGATGTATAAAATGAGAAGGCTTCTCCAAGACTGATGTGGCAGCTAGATGCCAAATGACATAACGGCACTCTGGCTTGGTTGGTTTTGACTAGTATGTTCATGCAGACAAATATAATTATTCCTAAGGATAGACAGCATTAAAACACACAGACCATGTCAGTACTTGTCCCTGAGTAGCAGATCTTAGTTAGTGTGTGTGTGTGTGTGTGTGTGTGTGCGTGTGTGCGTGCGTGTGTTTGTGTGTGCGTGCGTGCGTGTGTATGTGTGGGTTTAGAGTAGTGGTTGCCCAATGGTCTGGTGCCAGGTTTCATATTTCTCCTTATTCATTAGGTAATGGTTTATATACAGGCCAACTCAACACTCATTTAATTTAACTTCATACAATGAAATTAGAGTGCGATGAAATAATAAGCTGCTGATTCTGGAAGTATTATCCCTATAGGCAACTCCCTTCTCAGTTTCCTTTATGTTCTGTGTATTAGTTTATAGCAAATGACTCAATGCAACAACCATAAGCCTATGCTGCTGTTGCTGTGAGGAGAAGTTTTAAACTCTCTGACTTCTAACATGATTTCCTATCTGTTGTCCTGATGATTCAATGGGGAAAACTTCTAGGCAGATGGCGGAGTTGAAAATTGTTTAACTGATTAATTGCATTATTTATCTGCGATTAATCAGAATTAGTCTTAATATAGGCCAAATTTAATAATGAAGTAAAAACTGCACGCTACTGCACACTTTTATTTTAGAGTAAAGTTATCAGAACAATATAACAGGCACTCTCAAAGCAATAACAAGTTAACACACATACAAATATAGTATATAAATCTGTTTTCTTTTTTTCTGAACAGGTATGAGAAGAAACATATGATTTCATCAGGTAACAACATAAACAGTGTGTTCAGAGTAAAGGTCCTTGTTAGGGACAAGCCACTCCTTCTTTTGTCCATGTTCAGTTTGCTGCTTACCTTAAAGATGTATGCTAAAGACCAGCAATTGATTAACTTTATACAAAAGCAACAAGTGCTTTTGATGTTTTCCAGTTCAGTTTTGTTTTTCTTACTCTGTAAAAAAAGTCCAGATTCTTTGCTTGAACAAGTGCACTGAACATCTTTTGAGCATGCGTTTTCAAGTGGAAAGTTTTCCTCTTTGAGAGAAGAGAGTTAACTTGCGCAGCTCTCGTAAAAATGTAGCGTAACAATGCACTGGAACAATGTAATGGAACAATGCAAGGGAACAGAGCAACGGAACAGTGTAACGGAACAGCGTAACGGAACAGCGTAACGGAACAGCGTAACGGAACAGCGTAACGGAACAGCGTAACAGAACAGCGTAACAGAACAGCGTAACGGAACCACTTAAGTTAATGTAACTGAACAACGGAACGTAAAAATGGAATGGGAACGTTAACTCTTAACTTAACATTTTGTTTTTCGCTGGACATGAAGAGCAGTCTCCTTGGTGACAGCCCTGTGTTTGTTAGGCCCGACCAATACACCTGCCCACCCATAGTTGGTATTTGCAAGGCTCTGAAGAAAACAAAAGTAAAATGATTGTCATTGTAACACCAGCGTAGGGGAATCTCACTGGCTGACCTGATGTCCTCAGGAAAACAGCCAGCCCAACTCCGGCAACTCTGGGCTCAAGTCTCACACACACACACACACACACACACACACACACACACACACACACACACACACACACACACACACACACACACACTTCGAAACTGATGATATAAATAGGCCCTTACTTTAATGAGCACAGAAATTGCCTTACTGATGAAGACATCCAAGTTCTTTCTCTGCCTTTCTCCATTACACACAGCAGGTTCCAAATTAGATCTGGCTGCTTCATACTTAGCGTACACAAATATACACGCACACAAACGCGTACACACACACGCACGCGAGCACACACACACACACACACACACAAATACACACACACACTTGCACTTCCCCAGCAACCGCACAGCTGTCGAGCCTCAACAGGAGGTGCCCATGTTGTGCCCATGTGACTGCAGCCCACATGCTCCGTCCCAGATTTAGTTTGCGTCCTTAAAGAAAAGACACCCCAGCTATTCTTGCACAGATCTCTCACTGCCTGACAAAAAGTGTGATTTTGCAACCTTTGCTATTGCTGTCGCATCACATCATTCCAATTAACACTTCGGAGGCTGCATGACAGCCATTATAAACTATTCAGCTCTAGGGCTTGGAGAAAAAAAAAACATTGCTCGTCTTTTTTATTACAGATCTTTGAATAACTGTGAGTGTCCTGTCTCAATTCTGCAGCATGTGGCTTGGTAATAACCCCTATTTCGAATAATGACTTTTATGTTGTTCTCTCATGTTTAGTTGCTCGGAACTCTGATAGGGTGTGTGGGTGAGAGGGGATGGGGATTTGGCGATCAAGATCCTGTAAGTCCCCTCATCAGTGCTACTAGATGACCCACACAGAGACAGGTCAGTTCAAGTGTCAGTTCAAATCTGCAACACTTGATTCCGTGGAGCAACATGACACCATGCACAGCGCATAGACATGCCCCACTGACATATAATTACTGCTGCTTCCAAAAAGGCCATGCGAACAAATGGGGGTTAAGCTCTTTTAGATCATGCACCCGCATGCTGTTACTTCCCAGTCCTGCGAATAAACAAACCTTTTAAACAGCTTTTACATAACCAGTCATAATGTGGTAAGATAACAAACATAAAAAAGCAGCAAGTTTCAAGTATGGCTATTTTGAAGAGGCAGAGACCTTTTTGTCTGTGAGGTGAACGTTTGACATTGACACATAGTGGATTGTATGTTCAAACGTAACAAGAAATACAGAAATTCAGTCAGTCAACACTAGTACCCACCTCCATCCACAGCCCTGCCAGTTGCAGGCAAAAGGCTTTTCCCCTGTGTGCCTCCTCAGATGGGCCTTTAGGTGGCTGCTTTTGGTGTACATCTTGGTGCAGCCAGGGAAAGTGCATTTGTGCATTTTGATAAGATCTGTCACCGGGTTCTTCTGGAACTTTTGACCTCCAACAAGAATCCCTGAGCCTTGGCCCGCTGGGCCGTCCCCGAGCGGCTTGGCCGCAATGGGGACGGGAGCAATGCGTACAAACTTGGAGGAGACGTTAAGGCTGGTTGAGGGCAGGATGTGGGGCACCAGGGCAAAAGTTTGACCTTGGATGTTGACCAGTAGCTGTGCAATTTTGATGTCCGAGGCTGGGGCAGGTGGTGGGGGCTGGACCACTGGGGTAATTGGCGCTACCGTGGGCTCCTGCTTGATCTGAAGTGGCTGAATCTGTAGGACAACCGGCATCCCGCTACCGTTTGTTTCACTGTCCGCTGAGGATAGTTTGTTGGCTGAAGGCTTCCTGTCCCCTGTGCTGGATTCATGTGTGGGGTCAACTGTTGTTTTGGTCTCACTGGAATCAGTGGCCATGCCAGTAGTGCTGACTGGGACAGTTTGGTCTGAAGACTTGGGCTCTGGTTTAGGCTCATGGGAGGCTTCCCTGCACCACTCCAAGCCAACTTCTAGACCAAGAGCCTCGTCCAGTCCCACTCCCAATCCCAGACAACTCTCTCGGATTTCCTGCTTCATCGTTACTACCTCCATATTCTCCTCCAGGAATTCCTCAATCTCTTCCAGTGTGGGCTGGAAGGACCCTCCAAGTTGATCCTCTGTCTCCACATTGGCCCAGGATAGGAAGTCAAAATGTTCCTCCTTCACGGGCTGACGTTTGGGGGGCTCGTCTCTCCGTGAGTCCCAGAAGAAAGTGGATAATGGTAGAGGTGCAACAGACCCTGATAGCACACTGTTGGCACCCCCTAAAGAGGCCTGGGAAAGCAGGTGATCCAGGATGCTGTCCTGGCTCTCTGCACTAGAATTGCTGCCGTAACTGGAGCTGAGCACCTGGGAGTCGGGGCTGGAACAGGAACGAGGGCTGGACGACTCGCTCCGGTCATCCTCCGAAAACGGTGACGGCATCACCTGGTAGGAGCTCAGGTCTGTCACCATGTCAGACAGCCGGTAGGCCTGCGAGGAGCCACTGTAAGGAAGAAAAGTCCCCTCGCTAACTGGGGAGTTGTCCATCATCCCTGGACCGTGCCAAGCGGCCGTCTCTTGTTGGAATCTGTGGTTAAAATGATTTGTAATTCCTTCTGCTGCTCGGAAAGTTAGGCCATACAAACCCAGGTCATCGAGGCCACACTTCCCACTTGGAGGGGAGATATCGAAACACCTGGTGTTTGTCTCTCGGTGGGGAAAAAGTAGGTGTCGCAGAAACGCTCTTACAATCCAAGGTCTCCAGCCACGATACAGTGAGTCTAAATAGAAACAGAGACAGAGAGAGGTGTGTTAAATGTAATCCCACGTGTGCATACACTGCTCAAATTCAAAAAGGACAGTGCCTGACTTTAAACTAAGAGCATGAGGTGATGATTTATACTGACAAATGTGTCCTTTAATGCATCTGCCAGCCCATATGACATGCAGGTTGCAGTATGTGTATGCAAATCGTAAAATTTATTTTAGGCTTGCAAGTTGATAGTTATTAACTATTGATTTAAGAGCAGCCACATGACAATATCAGTGACACTGGACAGTGGAAAAATACCTTTATGACATAACAGAAATAATACAGTAATTTTGTTTCATCTGCTGTCCGCCTACTACATGTGTTTATGACTCACCTGATACAATAACAATGTTATTGTTCAATAACCCCTTCATTATTTTATTGGCCTCTTGAAGTATCAGGCTATTGATCGGTAAGCTACAGTGGCTTTCTACGTGGGTTTAACAACAGTAAGAGTACATTAATCATCACATTATTTTTTTTTAAATGTCTTATTTGCAATTTATAAGAAGGCTGCGGTTATTTTCCTGGAGCGTCGGTCATTCCCCCTCCCGCCTCTTCCCGGCCCCCTACCCAGGGGCCCCTGCCTGGTCTGACCGAGAGTAAACCCGGACAGAGAGCGAAAAAAAAAGGTCAATATTATTATCAGAAAGCACCGCACGGGGCAGCAGGGAGCAGTGTGCGTAAATCACCTGCTCTGTTTGTTTACGGGGCAATTAAAGGGCGGTAAATCAGCCAAACTGCTGCCTCTGAGGACGGGAAGACGTTAGTATTTTTATAATCAGCCATTAGATTCATCGTCACAGCGCGCGGGCTCGGAGGGGTTATTGTCGCCTCCTGCGGGGCAAGTTTGGATTCATCTCACATGTTCCTCGAAAGGAAACGACTAAGTTCGACATTCCTCAACAACATGTCCTATTTTTAAGCATATCTAAAATCATAATTACAATCACTTAGCAGCGTCAAGTTTCGCAGTCAGCAGCATGGGTCGGAGAATGTATAGACAACCTCACGCGCGCGTGCGTGCAAGCAGGAAAACACAACTCTCACAAATTAATTGAACGCGCGTTCTAAAATTAAACTCAAACGGGATTCGAACCCCCGCACTAACAAGTCCACCAACATGTGCGACGTGCGTACAGTGTTCCTGCCCCCCTCCTGCCGCGCATAACGCATGAGTAGGCGCGCGTCTCTGAGTTCAACGTCAACATGTTTTCGTCGCGCCCGCTGCAGCATATGGCACCGAGCGCACGCGCAACCGCCATTCCATTACAAAATAAACAGTCTTACCTTTTTTTCAATCAGATGCAATTTAATCCCAAAGCAAATGGCGCAGGGAGTAGTGTTTGTAACCGTCGCATCCGACGCGGCGGTGTGTTGCCAGAGCAGCTTTTGCCCTTGAGACTCGCCATGCAGCGGCAGCAGCAGCAGCAGCAGCGGCGTTCAGACTGGACTGAGCTCACTGAGTTGTACTATATGACCGTCACATGACTGCCAGTGAGCCTTACTGTAGTGGGACTTGAGAGGTTGCTGCTGAAGGCTCGTCTCTGCTCTGCAGCCCCATTGGTCTGTTGCGGTAGGATGGAGGCGGGCCGTGTGTGCACCGTCACTCAGAGGTTCTGCTCCGTGGAACAACATGTGGGACGCCCCGCTGGAGGAAGGCGAGCCTTCCCGACAAATAACAATCACGAGGCAAGTGCTTTAAGTGGGTCAGATGGACACGGGGACTACTTTCATGCAAAGATACAGTTGTTGTTGCTTTTGAACCTTTTAATGAGTATTTACTAGATGCTGTGTATATGATCAGATTACTTTGTATAAGAAATTATATATATATATATATATATATATATATATATATATATATATATATATATATATATATATATATACATATATATATATATACATATATATATATATATATATATATATATATATATATATATATATATATATATATATATATATAAATGATCCTACTGATTTAAGCAGAGCTGTTTATGTTTTTTTTTTTTGTATTTATTTGAACAGGTTCTAATCAAAGTCATATGCCCACCATAACTTGGTTAGACAGCAGGTGCTGAACATTTGAAAAAATAAAACGTTCTGATTTTATTCTTCCACAACCTTCCACCACTTTCTCCATCAAGTGTTGCAGGAATGAGTCCTAAAACCAAAAGATCTCTAAAAGAAGGAAGTTTTAACCAACCATCAAACTATTTATTATTATAGCCAACTCTCTCAATAATCCGTCCTGCTATTCATGAAAAATAGTATCATGCATTGAAGCTAATCAGCAATTATGATATGTTTTTCATGAATCTGGACCTTTAGAGCAGTAATTGCTAAATCAGAATGTTGTCACGATGATGTAATGACCCTTCCTGCTTTTATATGTTCCTTGACTAAAACCTGGAAGTGAGTCTGCATTGTTGTACTTTGAGTTTCCCTTAATATAAAATGTGTTTTTGGTTTGATAGTGTTTGTGTGTGTGTGAGTGTGTGTGTGTGTGTGTGTGTGTGTGTGTGTGTGTGTGTGTGCGTGCGTGCGTGCGTGCGTGCGTGCGTGCTCGCGTGCTTGCGTGCGTGCGTGCGTGCGTGTGTGCGTGTGTGTGTGTGAGATGGTTGTTTAGAGCCAAAACATGTTGTAATGAGTTCTCTGGTCTCTTCACAGGAGACATGTTGATCTCAATGAGATATCCTGATAGTTAGAGCTTTACTAAAAACTCAACTGACATAGGAATACCAACAGGAAATAATATGCAGGAGCGTGATAAGCCCAAAAAGGTCTTATTCATTGTTATTTAAATCATGTAAACACAGATTGCATTGGTTATGATATAAAAGAAGAAGCATAAAACAGTTTGAAGTCTTGCTTTAGCACAGTAATAGTTCAATGGGAACTTGAAAAACGAGGTCAAACAAAGGAGATACAACATGTTATTCCAGTAGCTGCTTCAGAGGCGTTAGTAGGTGGATTCTGTTACCCATGACCAGAGCCAGGCTCGCTGTTTCCAGTCCAAACGAAGCGAGGCCACCGACAGCTCCAGTTTCACATTTGCTGTGCAGACATGAGAGTGGGATCAAACTTCTCATCTAACTCTCTGCATGAAGGCGAAGAGAGGATTTCCTCAAAAGTCCGAAAAATTAGAAGAGCAAGTAAAGCGACGTCTTTCGGTTCTGGGTCGCCCATTAAATTTGACACAGCTTTGGGAAGTTTCTACTTTTTACTAGAGTTTTCTACACATTATTAGAGGAAGAATAGTAAAGGCCTTTACACAGCAGGGATGTGATGAAAAAACAACACAAAAATGGGAAACACCCCTATAATATATTTCTGGGGCTTTTATTGTGAAAGGTAAGAATGGAAATAGTGGACTTTGTTGTCTTCCTCATGGTTTAAAAGACTAATAAAGTTTGCCATGTTGGTTCTTCCATCAACATGGACGCAACTCAACCGTGTTCTGCACGCTTTTATTTGCGGTGCAAAAGCGCCCAAAGATCGACTCCGTTCCAAAAAAAGGTGATATTACTTAACAGTTTAAAACCAAACGAATAGACATCTGGATTAACTGCATGAAGAATATCTAACTTCAAAACACACATTTAAAACTTGTCATACTAAAGATGATGAAACAGTTATTTGATCTATTTTAGAAGCTGGTGTTGGCCCGTGTTGATATTTTAATGTGCCAGCAATCTGTTACTTTGTAGTTGCAGTTGCGCGGCTCTGTCCTTCAAAGTCAACCAGCTAAATTGTTGGAATTGCTGTTTGCCAACATGGGCTTTGACTTGTTGCTCTGAGAGATCAGAAATTTATCTTTAGTGTCTTTCCCAGACCTTCAAACCACAAACAGCTCCAGTAGTCAAAGCAACTCGGAGCAATTAGATTGGCTTGCAGTCTTCTTCTCAGTCAACTTCCACATACTCTCATACAACGCATTACGAAAAGTTAGTTCTCATTTTTAGTGTGTTCTCCTACGCAATTCCCGGCAAAGAGAGCGATTTGTGCACCTGCTCGAGCCCCTGCAGTGCAGAAGCGGTTGTGATTGGTTCACTTTTGGAAAATATTGTGATTTAGGTGAGAAGAACTGCATTAGTTGTGTATGTAAAAATTGTAAAAAACTTTGTGACAAAAGGTACATGCAAGGTCACACAACACCTTATGGTTTTAAGGTAGAATACGTCTTCTTTTTTTATATTTTACACAAGTAACAAACAGTGGTCTCCAACCTTTTTTTTTGTTTTTTATGGCTCAACATGAAAAATGATATTCCACTCATGCACCCTCGAGTTTGTTCAGCTGTCAGAGGTTGTAGATGTTCAAATGTCCTTTTCTTTCTATCCGCTATTAGTTCTAACAATATATTTCAATACTTTCTTTGGAATTTCGTGACATCTGGGCAATTTCAATCTCCTGAAGAAGATCATGTGACATCATAAAAAGCCCTCCAGCTTTTATTTTCTTGTTTCATGCTGTAAAATTATTTTGTCAAGTGGCCGTTTCAGGGGTAAAAAATGGACTCCAGTGTAAATCTCTGTGCCTCTCCACTCCGCCTCCTGCTGCTTCTGCTCCTGCACGATTACAACTCAACATCAGCTCACTTGCTAAGCCGTCAGCCGGCCTATCAGAGGCATTTCAGAGGTAAGTGCGGGTCAGGGGTTACTGGCACTCTGAGATCAGTAACTGGCCCCACAAAGAGCAACTCACTCTCTCAGGAACAACGTGGGTAAACACACTCAATCTCAACAGGATATATTTTAAAAGCATGAAGTTGAGCTCCACTGAGGCGTTTTGTTTGTCACGCCAAGATTTCGAGCGGCAACATGATTACAGAGTTTGGTATTCTTGGAATGGCAGCTGTAATCAGGTTTGGCTACAAGGTGGCAGACTTTTTTCCTACCTCACATTTCCACATTTTAACGCCTAAAGGAAGTGGCTGAAAATAGACTCCGAGGCAGTGTTGTGTTCTTGATGCTTCTCTGTGTGATGGTTGCGTTAGTGAGTACAGGGAAAGTCTGTCTGTTCTGATGGGCCTTTGTTCTTGGGTTCCTGTTGGGGAAGGAAGAGTGCTGACTGGTGATAGGTACCAAGAACACATGTAAGTAAGTGCTGAATGTATTACATTACAACACTCTTTGAGCTCTAGGGTCGCCAAAAATGGGGACCATTTCTTGATCTACAAATCAAGAAAAAAGAAATGGTATGAATCCCCAAACAAAAAAAACCTGTTCAGTAATAAATGAAACATAAAAATCAGGGCTACAATAATACAAAATCCCCATGTACAACCTCTAAACACAACTTCAACAATAAAAAGGTTTAGGGGATAGGGTTTAGGGTTTTAGTTAGGGTAAGGCTTAGGGCTTGAAGGGCGACAGCATCTCAGGTACATTTTTTCAGGTACATTTTGCTCAGAATTTGCTTGACAACTGAACGTAAAATACCTCACTGATGTGCTTTAATCTGTCTGTCACAGAGGAAGAGGTTGTATCAGGCTTGTTAGTGGATCCATGTATTGTTGGGAGCTGTCGACAACAAGAAACATATTAAATATCTCCAGAAATTATTGGTCCAAAAGAAGGAATTTTAGACGTGTATTTTCCACGGTTCATCTCTTTGGAGTCCTCCCTCCTCGTACCATAACCTCCTGTCTTCCCCTCTAACCGCACAGTGTCTTCAATAGAGGATAAAGGAAAGGGCTTGGCTCTGGAACGGGGCCCATAACGAACTCATTAGGCCTACCGTGTTGTGCGACAGCCTCGTCTGATCCCACTTGCCCTCTTAATCCAGCCATCAAACCGCTGGAGCCAGAAGCCATGAAACTGTCCCTGCAGGGCGGATCTGGCCCACAGATTACAGGCTCAGTCTGGAGGGACGGTAGCGCCGCTGAATCACGGATTAGTTGCGAGCCTTTGCCCTACTTCTCTCTCCTCCCCGCCCCCCCCCCCCCCACACACACACACACACACACATATACATACCCAGGGATGTGCACAGGAATTAATTTATAATTTTCTGAGGGCGGATGTCGAAATCTGGTTGCTCTTTCCCTCCGGAGAAGTCCGAGGAGGCCACATTACTAATAGATGAAGGACTCATTCCAACTAGATGCATTTTTTTTCTGCCTTTGTATAATAACTATTAGTCAAGTTTGAGCCACAACGAGAGAAACATTTACATCCTTGACTGGATGTAACTTTCACTTTTTAAGACATTCAACTATATATTTTCTTTCTTTTTTAACATATTTCTCTTATTTTTGTCATATTGTGTTTGTTAATTAGTCTGCTGAACTCAAGACACCCTCCAGACACCTGTCATGTGTTCATTTTAGTCCGGAGAGAATCATTAACTTCAGAGTGAATGCCCATAATCAGCTGAGCGTAAAGCAGAAGGGAGAGAGAGAACGTGAATGAACGTAAAGAGTCTTCTTGATTGGTCTTTCCACTAAGCTTCATTTCCACTGATTATAATGTGGAAGCTATTCAACATGTTCATGAGAGACAAGTAGATATTACTACAATCACTTTGTCATACAAGACATTGCAATATTGAAATAACCTGTTAGGTTGAGCCTTTTTAAGGTAGAGACGATTGGTTCAGCTCAGGTATTGAATGTGCATCAGGGGGCGACTCCTCTGGTTGTATAGAAGTCTATCAGGAAATAACTCTGCTTCTCTCTTGATTTATTCTCTCAGTTAACATTGTAAACATGAGTTTATGGTTTCAATCTCTAGCTTCAAGTCTTCTTCCATCCAGCATGATGTTAACTTAGTAAATTATGATCATTAAAAGTCAAACTTTAGGGCAGGGCTACTGCTACCACGGCTACCACGTTGTTGTCCGACAGCTTTAACTCTTTCACAGTGTGTTTCAGTTCATCAAAGTTTAAATTAACCTTTTTGGTTACCTAAAAATGTGGAATTCAGCATTCAGTTGTCTGATGACTTTGTATAATAAACCATATAAAAATGTCATCGTATAGTTAACCTAAAAGTGTAAATAGTACAGTATAGAAGCGCAAGGCAATATCACATTAGAGTAAATAATACAAAATGTGGTATAATGCAATCAAAAAAGTTACAATATTGAATGCCATACAAAATGATATCGTGTTTCATAATAAATGCCAAAAGATACATCAAAGTCATCTACCATAGCAAAGTGTAAAGTAAAAAAAGGCCTTGTATAGGATGCCATGTAATACAATAAAATGAAACAAAAATAATGAAGTGTGCAATAATGTCATAAAAATATATAGTATGTGATGAAAAGTAACTGAGTAGTATTCAATAAAGTGTCACAGTATACTCAGCCATACAACTGTCATCAAATGCAAGAAGTTCATAGTCTCGCATAACAAATCTTATAGTACGTAATTAAAAAGGTCAACAAAAGTAATTGTTTGGTATGTCATAACATACAAAAAAATATATTATATAGTTCACTATACATATATCATTTTCCACCCAGGTGGGATAAAGTTCTCCACGTTGCTGAATGGTACTGCTGGTGCTTTTGTCTCTTTCTTTTGTGAAAGTTGAAGGAAATTGTGAAGCAGACCGTCAGCTGGCCGCTACCTGCTATTAAAGACTGTGGCAGATGGAATTGTTGAGTCATAGTTCTGTGCCTCCGAGATGGAAACTGAACTGTGTCTGAAGGTGAAGACAAGTGTGGTGGGTTGTGCGTCCCACGTGGGGTTGGTGGAACTTGTAATGTACGTATTCTTTTGTGATTGTGTTTACGTTTATATGTGAGGTGTATGGTACAAACACTATATGTGTCTTATCTCATTTTTTACATGTTGAAAGTGAGAATGTGTCAGCGACGGACGAGCGCGCTCACACATACACACAAACGCGCACGCACGCACACGTTGCAAGTAGTCACTGACCCCCCTTGCATAAGGAGGCTGCTCACATGTTGCCATTGATGAAGGTGACTACAGGGTCTGGTTCACAGGTAGTAATAATGTACAGTCTGTACGGGAATAGTATCTGCGTGTGTGTGGCCTTTTACACAAGAGACATTTTGTCATGTCACAGTAGGCGTTATATTTAGTGTGTGTTGGACGTTCCAGTGAGCTGGATGATGGAACTGGGCCATAATGGATGTTATTAATGTCTCCTGTGTTTGTCCTTCAGCTAAATGGCCGCTGTGATGTGGAGCTTCTGGGGTCTAGGCCCAAACTGCACACCCAGTCCTGCAAAGTCCACAAGTCATAGCAGTGTGACATTAAACACAGGGTCACCAGTGGAAGCGTGGTGTAAACAAAGCGCTCTCCATGACTTGGTTGCCATCTACTGGTTTGATCGTAGTACTGTAAAAGAGAACAGCTGCTTTGGGTGAACTGGCCCTTTAAAACAGGGTGCTGTTGGTCCTCCAGCACAAATCATAATATTCAAGGGTTATGTGAAATGATTGAATCATTTTGCAGCATATCATTAAAACAAGACGACTTTTAAGTTCTAACGCCGTAGTTTAAATTGTATTTCTCGATAACCTTGTGTGATCACAAGAACAGTTTTTTTTTGTCAAAGCGCATCTTATCTATATGGGTGACAAACCCAACGTCTCATTAAAAACTGAGTGAATTTGCGCGTAAATGAGCATTCTATTCCAGAAAAGGTAAAACAGAGAGAGCTTTATGTTTGAATAAGCAACAACTATTTTTTCTGCATGTTGATAAAAACATAAATACTTGTGTAAACATGCAAAACCACTTTTTAATAGATTTGCAAACATTTCTGAAACCCTGTTTTGTAATTTTGGAGATTCATGTGTAGCTTGCGGGGAAATGAATCATACAGGGTCTGACTACTAACTGGATGCATTGTCAATATCGATGCCTGGAGCTTTTAATTAAATTTAAACCATATTCATTGTCTCGAAGTTCTAATTTCTTGTCATGACAGCGCTTGCTTTAACAAGATACACAGTTTTGCGATATAAAGGGATATGTTTTTGTTCCTCTTTGATCCTCTAAACAAGTTTGATACCTAAGTTGTCCCCCTACGTGGAGCTCATTATAGTCACTTGCTCTCTTCATGCATCCTATGAATCCTCGTACATTTTCTTCCCAGTCAAAATAAATCCATCCTATGTTTTCATAAAAGTAAAGTAACGAAGGCCTCCACACGACAGCGTTCTGATTGTGCTTTGATTCTTTAATTCATCTGTGTTTGGCTCTGCCATTCTGTAAACCCACAGCTAAATAATAAATAACAGAACAGATACAATAATAACAAGAAGGTAGTAACTCGTGACAATGCATACAAACACATGTACAGGCATGGTTATTTTTTACATGGGCTTGCTGCTGCCATAGAAACAAGAAAAAAAAATTTAAAAAATCGGACAAACCGTCAGAAATCAAAAGTAGCCACAAAATAAAGCGGATGCCCCGCCAGTGGAGGAATGCACAGCGTGAGGCGTCTGTAAGGCAACTGGAGCGTCGACAGCGCACTGTGTGTGTGTTCATGCGTGGCCTTGTGGCACCATGGAATAGACACCGTTAGGATCAAAACCCAGGACCGCACACCCTCAGGTTCCATTTTGGTACTAACTGGACTTCTGACGCAAACAAATCCTCATCTCCTTTCGTCAAGGTGCATTAACTGTGGACTCGTATCCACCCTCCTCGCCAACTATATGAATATGTCCCAAAGGGCTTTTAAAGTACTGGGGGAAAAGACAAGGCAACCATTTGATGGGCGCCAACCCGCTCAGACTACGTTTGTCGGTGTAAACGGTGGACAGTATCGAGGGCCGTCGTCGCAGCTGACCTCTGGCGCCGTGCTCGTCACTCCAGGTCCTGCAGGTTGATTGTGCTCCCCGTGAACTGGGAGTTATCAGAGCCGTTGTCGTCCTCCGTCATCACCGAAGGTTCCTTTTAAATAAACAGTGACACAGCTCAGTTCTTGTATCATAACTACAGTTGCAAAGCGACGGAAACATTTCCACGGGAGTTTTGACATCTTTAATACAAAAATCACCCCCTCTAAGAAGGGACATTGTAGTGCTTTGGTGCCATCTTGTGGTGGGACTGCAGATTGCAACTGAAAACCCCTCCGCTCACTTCAACATCGACAGGCCATCCATAATAACACTACTAAAGGACCAACAGTCAGACAGCAGAAACACGGTGTTTCACTCTGTGGCTCATCTTACTATAGTTTGACTGGATCAGGGGTATTTTATATATTAATATAAATTAATGTTCAGCAAGGTCCAGTTAGAGAGAATTTCCTCATCAAAAGGTCCAAAACATCACAATAAAGTTATTGTGTAAAATAACAGTTGTATTAATGTGTGTATGTATTCAACCCCTGAATGTCAAATAAAATATAAATTAATATCTCAAAAATATTTATCATTACAGACTTTAAATCGAACCCGATGAATTATAAAATACAGAATCTTAAAAATGTTCATGAAATAAAGTATTTAACTTTAGACTTAACTGAATTGCGCTGCAGCTTTAAATTAAGCTCATTCAGTGATGTCAATCAAAAGAGTCACAATATTAGATGTCTCCCCTCTTGTTTTAGCTCTATTCTCCTCTCTGGCTACATAATTGTTAGGATTCTGATCATATTGCGTTCTTAGATTGAGATGTGAGGTCGGTATGTATGCCCAAAACATTTGTGTTTTGTCTCATAGTGGCGCTTGACCGCAAATGTAGACTAAGCAAGCTCGCAAGCCCATCAACTTAAGCAGCTAAAAACAATTTTAAATTATTCAACCGTTTAGAACCAGAGCAACCATTTCGTAATGCTGTGTTCACACCAACGTGACAAAATTTGGCCGTGCGACCGGATTACATGCAAAGTCAATGCACAGCTTCGTAGGAGCTGCGTAGAAGCGACTTTTCTGGTGAGTGACACGATAGACGCGTTTGAGGCGACACGAACAGCGAGTTAGCCGGAGGGCGAACAGAGCGTTGGGCGCCAGTCGAAATTTCCCAACTCTGGGGACAAAAACGCGTGAGTCATAGTTGCGTCAGCCAATCAGCGTTGAGATGTTCCGCTCGTCGCCGCCGTCCTGTTATTGAATCAAACTTCTGCCGGTGATAGCGCTGATAGCGGCCGTCATTCAGACTGTGTTGTGGGACTACGGATGATATTATGAACCCAGACATGATGGAGTTTGATGTTCTGACGTATATGGAATTTACACAACAAGTATGAAGCAGAAATAGTGGTTGTTTTCATGGTGGATGACGGCTAGCTACCGTTGTAGTAAGCCAGGCACAGTTTCTGGAGTCGGTTAAATCCACCGAGCTGTGTGCGGCTACAGATGGTGTTATGAACCCAAACAGGATTGCGTTTGATATTCTTATTTTTGTGACTTCCACAACAAATATAAAGCAGAACTAGTGGTTATTTCTTCCATAGTTTATAGCAAAAAAGACCGTTCTTTTCTCTGAGAGAAGTCACGCCCCCTTTGTGGCAGCTCAATTAGTCATGCTACGTTTGGTGTGAATACACTTTTTTTGACGCGCGACACAACTGACACGGTCGACGCAACGTGTAAATGTTGGCGCGGTCGGTGTGAACACAGCACAAGTCCCCCAACATGCATGTGCTGCGACGTTAGCGGTGTGTTAACAGCGTGTCCACAACATAACCATAAAGGGAGTTCCGATAGATTGCCTTGTAGTTTATGCTCAAGCAAAAGACAAAAAGAGAAATTTTAAACACATTTCAAGGACATTTGACTCATTTTCCATGTGCTTTCAATGACTGGAATATGTGTCTGTTTGAGGGTTTCTGCAAGGGAACCCTGGTCGTGCCAACACGAGCTATCAGGTCAAACACAGCTTGGAAAAGGTATTTTGTTCAACTGAAATGTTAACAATAAGAAAATATGGACTATCAAGTGTGTTTTTTTGTGTTTTTTCTTAACTACAAGATATCTACATTTAACACTGTCATTGTGTTCACTTTCATTTCCATTTGTTGATGTATTCAAATAAAAAAAAGCTTTTAACTTCACTATCACTTGATGGAGTTGTGTTAAAATATCTAGAACTTTTCCCACCTGTAAAATGTTGACGGGCAAGTCGGCAGTCAGCTGAGAGTGAGAGCTCGAGGGTTGAGAGCTCAGCTGGAAGGCCAGGTCTCCATCACTGGCTGGGTCGTCCTGCATTCACACATAAATCCGTGAGCATGTCTTACAATAACAGCTATGCTTTTTTTCTCTACACGGATTTATGAAGTACTTGAATCAGTCATGTAGTATTGTAATCAGAAACACATGCACACTGTCGTTGGGGAACAAATTGTATTATGAGATGTCTGGGGCTCTCACCTGCAGCAGCTGGATCTGGACATACTGGGCCCCGGTGACGGGGTCCTGCAGGGTCAAGCCCCCATTGGCTGCTGCTGCTACTCCTCCTTCACCATAACGAACACCAGTGGGAGCCGTTGATGTGGGAGCCAAAGCTGCCTTTACTAATTTGGTTTTCCTCTGACTCGAACCTGAAACCCCTGGATTGAGCAAAAAGGATGTTACTTGCTGTAGTTGAGTCACTTTTGGTCGCATTGAATGAAGGCCTGAGGTCTGGCCGTGTGTCTTACCTGAGGAGGCTGAAGGACCTCTTTGCTTCTTCTTTTTGGCCAGCTGGATGGCTCTGTAGTCAGTCCGAGCTGAGCCTCCACTCTCCTGAAATATAAAACAGGACCGCGTAAGTGACCACACACACACCATGAGGGCTTTTCATGGTCAATACCTGCTACGGTCAAGCTGCTAAAAACAGTTTCCTTTTACATCATAGAATACAACAAAGAAGCATCTCCTTGAAAGACCACTCCATTGATTCAGCATTGTACTCCTAGAAGATGAGATTAAACTGTATTGTCCGTCTTATCGTATCCTTTTACAGCATCAGACAGACGTTGACCACTTTGTTGTTACTTTGTTGTTCTTTGTCAAGTCCTGGCGCCTACAATGTCCCCAATGCAAAGCATAAGAGATGTGTTATGCTAGTAGCAGCTAATGTAGCCTGCAGAACAAGTCAAAGTGTGCAAACATACAAAAGATTGAAAGTATGTTTCTCTTCTGTCCAACATAAAGTGAATAAGTTAAATAATAATAATAAATAATAATAATAATAATAAAATGCAAAAAGGTTTTCCAAATTTAAGAAAGAAACATAAGCATTTATAAACAACATAAATTATGAACTGTGAAAGACTATGTGTATGTTACCAGCAGTCAGTCTGTAAAGGTCAGTTCTTTTTAACCAACAGGTTTCTCTTTTGTATTTTCAAACTCTTCAGCCCCACCCGACACTGACTCGAGCTACATCCCTGGAGTACATCTTTCACACCGCTCGCTCTGGAGAAACATATAGCTTTAGAAAACTTCACATATGCAGTAGTCATCCCCAAGTCCTTTAAAACAGGGATAAAAGCCCTTTAAACTGAGTTGGCCGGCAGCATGAAAACTCACCAGGAAGCTGCTTGGTGACATAGCAGAGAGTTCCTGGTCTTTCTGTGGACTGAAGCTGCTGCTGTGACCGTTGAAAATAAACTGGGTGAGGACTTTCCCTCCCTCCTGAGGTCCCAACACCTCCACGCAGCCCAGCAGGGGCCCCGCCCCACCTTGGCCACCCACCTCCACCACCTTCGAGGGTGAGGCCAGCAGCTCGGCAACAGGGGCGACCACAACGGAGGCAGTGGGTTCCACGCTCAGGGGACTGGAGGAGCTCAGTGGGTGCTGCAGAGCGGAGTCCACAGAGGCACCAGCACTCTGCATGGTGAGAGCCGCAAGGGTTCCCAAGGCCTCCGGGGTAACAGTGTGCACATCATCCAGATTGAGAGTGCCCTGTGGGGGCAGGACGTCACACACTGATCCTTCCAAACCGTGGTGGGGGCCTATGTCAGCACTAGCTGCCAGGATAAGAGGGTCCACGGCTTTGGCCAACGTTGTGCTCGTGCCGGTCCCCAGAGTGGTGTTGACCGACGAGGGGTCGATGGTAAGGATGCCCGAGCTGACCAAGGAGAGGTCCATGGTGAAAGTGCCGTTACAGCCGCTCGCGGCGACGGGAATCCCCACTCCGATGCCAGCAGAAGGTGCAGGCCCACCAGGCACGGCGGAGAAAAGTGAGCTGAGGTCCAGGTTGGTCAGCTGGTCGCCTCCGGGAATTCCAGGCCCGGCCACTGTTGTTGGAGTGGAGCTGATGAGCTCACTGCTGGGGGTCAAGGTGGCCGTGGTCTCCATCTGGCTGAGAACATCTGGTATGAAGAGGGGAAAGTCTGGAAATGTTATGGTAGTAATGATTGTGTGGAATAAATCATTCACGTTTCATACAATTGTATACCAACAAACCGAATCATCATTTTAGTAAAACACAAGAGAATCACAAATAACTGCTTCTCGAGAAAGATGAATGCTGCTTTAATGGGATGTTTGTTTGCTGAATGTGCATGAGTTTTATAATTAATTAACCCCAGTGTGGAAAATGTTTATTCATTTCACAACAACCATTTTTCAAAAATAGTGAAGTGTATTTTTGTGGCCGAGACGGTAATGTTAACCTCGCTAAAATAGTGTTATTATCTCCACAAGGAAGATCATGACAATGGACGTGTGCACGTCCGTGAATGAGTGAGTGTGCTCCTCCTCTGTGTCTGTTCACAGCTAATCTGCCATACTGCTGCACCAAACTGAATAATATTCTGAGAATTCAGTTAATGCTGTTGTCTCATTGGACGGCGAGTTCCGGTGACTAAAACACTTTGACAACACCTTTTATTGCCCTTTTTATACTGCCGTTAACTGCCTGCTGACTCCTCACTCATAACTAACCGGCCCCTGCCATTTCTCCACATCCATACACTCAATTTTTGAGTGCAACTCATTTGCCAAAGTAAAGAGAGACAATAAACAACCTTCTTTCAAAATTTCTATAGAAATCCCTCTAATATTGTGATAATGTAAATTATTTTGATCATGTCATGAAAACCTGATATCATTAAATTGTACACAGACATAAGTGGGCCACCTCTGAGCTGCACCACTCTGATAAAGGAGATTGATAAGAGTTATGAGTCATATCCTTTGAATGCATTGCTGTGCTGGTCACTAACCCGGGCTGAGGAGGTGGTGTTTGAGCATGTGGCTCTTAAGGCTGCTGCGGGAGGAGAAGTGCTTGGAGCAGTTAGCCATAGGACAGCGAGTCCTCAGGGTGCTGGCGTCCTGCTTATGCTTCTTGGAGTGGATGTACAGGCTGCTGCGTGCTGAGAACTTGGCATTACAGCCTGAAGAAGATAAAGGAAACAAACACCAGAAATTATTAACTCTTCAGATGATGTGAAACTACTCGAAGGGAAAATAAACGTATTTTACTGCAGTGACAGAAAAAAAGGAAAACTCTTTTCATTGTTTCATCTGGAACTGAGCTAACAGTCTTAATTGATTCAAATAAAAGTAAAACTTTCTTAAATCTAAAAGTCCTTCTTCTATACTCTATTTTTGGTACCTGTACGTACCTTCCGCATGGCACTGGAAGGGCTTGGTACCCAAGTGGATGATACTGTGACCCTTCAGGTGCTCTGCCCGGGTGAAGGATTTCCCACAACCCTCTTCTGTACAGATAAAGCGTCGGTCATCTTCGTGTTTCCTGATGAACACAGAAGGATGTAAGTCAGTGAAGGTACAATCGGTGGACGGAGCGATTTTATAAAAAAAAAAAATAGAAGGAAAATGTTTTTAACTAAAATAGATTCTAAAATAAAGCTGGACTGCAACAGTAAAAACAAGTTTATTCAAACAAAATCAGTATTGTTATATAAGCACTTACCGTTTATGTCGTAGCAACTTCGACATGCTCGTGAAGGACCAACCACAGCCCTCAGAGTCACAGACAAACGGCCTCTCACCTGGAAACAAGACATTAGAAGTTAATTTACCAGAGCCGTCCTACGACCAGCATGACCAAGATAAATAACTTGTGGCTAACTTTGGGCTTAACCCAGGCTTTCTGCGGTCACAAAGCTGAACCAGATATCTGGTGTAACCGTTGCTCCTTCGGTTTAGAGCAGTGGTTCTTAACTGGTCTGGCTCCGGGACCCACCATAACCCTTAATGACAAGCCGCAACCCAAATCGAGGAACATTCTCAACATCTCCAATGTATTTAATGAAAAGATGGTGCAGTTTGAACCAGAGATAGTATGGAGACAGTAGGGTTACATGCTGGGTGTGTGTAGGGGTGTTGAAGGTGCATAACAAAACAATAAGATAAGTCACAGAACCTAAAGTAACTCTGCGGCCAGGTGCACAATAGTCACATGGGAATAAAAAACAATATCAGTATACTCCGTTTAAAGGATTTACATTTTGGTGCCATGCTGTTGAATCACTCTCAAAAACGTCTTTGTCTGTGAATGAAAAATAAATAAATAAATAAAAACAAGGCCGGTTGTATTTTGAAAAATGAGCAGATACACCCGTCTGTGCTTCTGAGCCTCTTACTCTTGACACATGTCAGAGGCTACGTGAGAACGTTAACCCAAAAATGAAACTTAAATGCACGTTTCAAGTCTGCCAGAGTGCCAGTGTTCTGGATTAAAAGTTTAAGAGTAAATTAGACGCGTTCTGTGAAGCACAGAAAGTAGTCGGACTTGATGGCCGAACCCAACCACGTCAGCCCACCAGGGAAATCCTCGGTAACCCTCTGGATTAACCCAACCTGGAACACGCTGAAAACATGGAGGGACGACCCGGCGAACAAAATGACACTGCGCCGCATAAAAGTCCCTTCAAAATAAAACCACAAAATTAAAAAAAATAATAATAATTTTAATTTTTTTAAAATGTATTTATTTATTTCCAAGCAAAGGCCCGCGATCCATTAATAAGGGGTCAACGACCCACCAGTTGAGAACCACTGGTTTAGAGGATTCATTACAGGCATAATATTCGGCTACATCCACACTACTACATTGACATTTTAAAACGAATACCTATTGCTACGTTTACAAAGAACGTCCACACTACTCCGGGGTTTTAATCCAACAAAAAGGGTGGCGTTTGAAAACGCTACTGACGCTAGGTTAGTTTGAAAAATTTGGGGTTACCTCGTAGTGTGAACGGACGGAAACATAGACCTTTGAAAATGATGACGCAGACCGCCGCATTCGTTACTTGATTGGGTCTTAGCAGAAACATCCTTCCCTGATTCGTCACGCCGCCAGAAGAAAACAAACAGCTTTGATTACTGATTGACTTGATGGTCAATATAAATAGCCGATTACAGGCATTGCTACACTTGTTGTTATACTAGCAGCTGTTGTACAGTTAAATTCTGCAGTTTTCTACTACGGCCGATATGTAGCATCATACTAACATCATGGATGCAACATGCAGCTGTCACGCAGCAGACGTTATTGGACAGATTAGCGAGCGGTGTGTCGAGCGGTGTGTCCAGCGGCAATGGACACAAAACTGAGGACTTTCATTTTCATATCAAAGCTTATTTTGTTATGCACAACTATTGTCAAGTACACATAGAAACGCTAAAAGAACAAAAGCCTAAATGTTCTCCAGTACGACAGATTTCAGTCACTAGCAGAGAAAACGTGAGAAATCCATTTTGACAAAATGTATTGACAAACTTGGATTTGCATGTGTTCATTTTAAAGTGCATTTGATGTGTACGAGAGAGAGAAAAAGAGCAATTTTAACGGGTCAACGACCCACCAGTTGAGAACCAGAGTTCAATCTTTCATTATGAACACTTAGTACGATAATACTTTGTAACTAAGCAAACAATCTTCTTCCTGTCACCGGCACCCGCATGCCAAGTATATGTGAATAGTGATGTTCATATATTAATTTTCAGGCGTGTTAGTATGGAAAACAATGCTGAAACGTCTGTGTGGACAGAGATAGTTTTTGTTTTAAAACCTTGCTTTTGAATGAAAATGTACGAAGTGCGGATTGTGACAGTATAGTGTTTTGAAAAAATCTAAAATAAGTGAACAGAGAGCAACACATTAGTAGCATCATGTGATTGGGGAATGACTTATTCTTCAAGAAAACAGCTTCAAATATTCACACCCTGGACAGCATTCCTTCCTCCCAGTTACTCACTCGGGGGAAGTTATAGCAACAACATTGACTACTCTTATCTTGCATCAGCTCACCAGTGTGACTTCTCATGTGGATTTTGAGACGACAGGCCTTGTCATACGTCTTGTCGCAGCCTGGGAAGGTGCAAGTGAAGTGTCCTGTTTCTCTAAAGTGAGTTCGATTGTGGGAGAACAGGGCACTGAAGGTGATGAAGGTTTTCTCACAGCCTACACATGACAGAGGGAAACAAAGTATGACAATAGTAGATGTATTTTGGATAAAACACCAGACTGATAAACGTGGTACAGTTTACTTGCATCATTTTTCACATTAGTGACAATAGTTAAGGTAATCCGTTTCACATTCATTGTTAAGCATTGTAGCAGAACGTCTTCAGACAGCAGATGGAGTATGTGTGTAAAGATAAAAGGGGGGTGGATAAAATACATGCAAAGTATTTTAAAGAAATCCAACATTCAGCTTGTGTTACCTGGGAATTCACACTTGTGTGGCCTCTGTGGCTCGAAGTGGACCCGCTGGTGATTGGTGAGTCGCGTAGCGCTGCGGAACCTCTCGCTGCAGACCTCGCAGACGAAGGCGTTGTCCTGCTCGTGGACTTTAAAGTGAGCTTTGAGGTTATAGACTGTGGTGAACCGCCGCCCGCAGCCCTTGAACGGACAGGTGTGTGGCCGCTGCTTATCGTGGGACTGAAGATGCCGCTTCAGCTTGTAAGAGGTGGCAAACGCCCAGCCGCAGCCCTCTACGGTGCATTGGTAGGGCCGCGGGTCCTCAGCATGGTGCAGGAGGTGAACTTTGAGTTTCTGACGCGTGTCGAATATGCTGCAGCAGCCTGCTTCTGGGCACCCAAAAGAAGCTACGGTCTCTTTCTTGGACCGTATCAGCGGCACAGACTGGAAGTCCCCACTGTCAGAGTCTACCACAATGGTTTTGGGGGGCGGTGTGACAAGATCAGCCTCCGTTACAGCGCACAACGTCCCAGCCTCTTGCTTAACTAAGGGACAGGAGTCCAGAGCTGTCCCAAGCTCTGATAATGAGCAGTCATCCACCAGAGCCAGCTCAGAGTCACTCACAGACAAACCAGGCCGAGGCTCTTGCTGGCTGGAGCTGGACACTGCCAGGGTGCTGATCTTCCCGATGGATTTAGTGCCACTGTCATAGTTGAGGAGAACTATGTCCTCATGGTCTTTCATGCCTAGGTGCTCCTTTAAACTGACCATGTCGTCCTCTTTGTGCACATATCCCTCTGGTGGGGCAGCGAGAGTTAGTATCCCGTTTTCTATGGTCACTATAATGCTTTGGTTGTTTATTGTGATGGTACCAGAAAATGTTTCACTCGCGGGTGGGCTTGTGGAGACCGTGACCGGGTTCGCGCTGCCCTGCAGCCCCGCTGGGTCTAAAATAAAGTCCGAGGTGTCCATGGCTTCCGCGACGCGCGAGCTTCCTGAAATCAAGGCACCGCTCTCGTCAACACGGGAGTGCGACGACAGTTCCCTGACCAGTTTACTTCCATTGTTTTCGGTGCAAATCTGGCCACAGATCTTATCACCGTATTTGTTTGTCAAAACAACATCTTCGACGGTGTGGTGGTATACAGTCTGTTTAGCGTTACCCACGGTGGCGTTGTCGTTTAGCAAATTGAAAACATGGTCGGCTTTTTTCAGGGCCTGAGTATCAAGACAGTTCAAGTTGTCATTAGATTCATACAGAATAAAGTCACTGCTGTTTCCAACCTCCATGGAGCCACAGGAGTTTGTATTAGGGCAATCTTGTCTTTTACCTTTTATTCGATCGCCACCCTCAGAGGACACGTCCGGCCGCTGTTTACTCGCTTCACCATTGCCATCCTCTTGAACGACATTAAAAACAACATACAATTCCTGGGTGGTTTTATCAGCCCGGTTCGCCGTGCTGAAGCTCCCCGGCAAAGAGGCGTTGTGGCTAGCCAGTGACGGCTGCTTGAAGGAGCCGTCCTCACGCGGTTGCCGTAAAACTGGAAACGGTAACGTTAACTGTCTCTGTGGCATCGGTTCCTCTTCCCCTTCAAACAGAGGCAGCGCCATTTGCATTACAGAATCCCCGCTTTCTACCCCGTATTTCCAGGCAGTCTTTACAAACTCCCGCGAACCGAGCAGCGCTTCGAGCTCACTGTCTTTCTCCGTGCTCACGTTATGAAGTCCGACATTTGGCCCTTTTCCTGGTAAATGTGTTTTATCGGTTGGTTGCGGTTTGCTGTTAGACGAACAAGCCGCTCCGCTGCCATTTTCTGCCAGTAGGTGAAACGGCGATGTCCTTGGCCTGGTGTTGTTGTTGTTGTCACTGTGTGGCTCAGGCTGTCCCAGTAGTTCGTCCGCTTCATTTTCGGTGGAAATAAAATAAGGTATCGGGCCTGTCGCTGATTGCAGAGGAGACAAAGTGGTTCCGTGTAGGGCGCCATGTTGAATGTGAATGTTTTGGGCACCCGAAAGCCCCTGCATTTCCATCTTGGTATCCCTGTAGCAGCGACACCGAAAAGGCCCGCCCTAGTTGACGGAGGCGTTCCAGAGAGCCACTGCACGGTTTACAGCAGGCCGGATGCTGCCTTTCTGGCCAGCATGGAAATTCAAAAGTCACGGGTGTAGGGAACAAACCTTGGCGATTATATAATGCGTATACCATTTTATTACCTCCCAAAGCTGTGAAACTGCAAGTGTTCCACCAAACAACATTTCACGGTATGTTTTTCCTAGTTTGACATGTCAAAGAACAAGCACTTGTAAACCAGACTAATACCTAAATTGACGAACACACTAAGGTCGTTATGCCAACATGCACGTCTGTGTTTCAGTTTGCCATTTGAGTATATAGTTGCGAAAGGAAAGTACACAAATTAGGCTACAACATTGTATAAGAGGCTAGTTAAAAAAAAATCAGCACGCAAGATTTATCAAACCTTGCGCTAGGATCCACGAGGAGTACCTGAAGGCAGCGTTAGTATCATAGATAAGTGGAACTGGAGTGGATTTTGTAGAAATGGATCCGAGTTAGATTTAGATTTGTTATTACCAATTAGTAACACAAGTAGATATAATTGTATGAGCCATTCTCCTAATAATGGGTTTCTTTAAATTTAAATGTGAAACTAAATCATTTTAGAATTTTAGACATTAAAACATTCCAAATCAGTCAGTGTTTTATTGTTCTACTGTTTTTCCACTGAGGGGCAGTGTAGTAATATGAAACATAATAATAAACGCCAGCTTCATTAACACAGTAAACTAATATTTTAAGAGCATGCCCGACTCAGGGTTGTAACAACACTTTTAAGATTCACTTTTTGTTTGATGAAAAATGTAGTTGAGATTAAAAACATACCATAGCAAGTATGTCAAATAAAAATAAAAACCCCAATGAATTCTTCAAAACACTCAGATATAATTCATTTTACAAAGTTTGACAACTTTCTATAATATGTGGGCTAATAGCTAATAAAACAAGCACAGATAATGCACAGATGGAAAGCGACTTCATTCTCTGCTCAGGTAGACGTTACCCCACTATATCTTTATATAGATAAAGGTTTTTTGCTGCTATATTAATGCTTTACATTTTGCATGTTTAAGACGGTGTAATCGTTATAATTTTTTTTATAAACAGCCAATGCCAATTCATATATTAGGAAGCGGAATAAATGACAAACGCAAAAAATTGCTTAACAAATTTAGCTATACTATTTTTCGAATAAGAGATAGAAAGTAAAAGGAGGAACTTTAATTCTAATAATTAGCTTTTTGAAACTTTTCCCAAAAAACAAATACCCTGCACCCTTAATGCTGTACCCTTAATCATGTTTCTGCAGTATCTAACATTACCCAACAATTACCATCAAAATAGTCACAAACTACAGATGAGCCTTAAACATCTTTATTTTGGTTTCTAAGCAAAAGCTATAAAACACTTGACAAAACTAGAACTAAAGTTTGACCAACAAAAAAGAAGACAAAGACATATTCAGAGTATCAAGAGAGGAACAAAAAGGGAGAAAGGAAGACTTTCACAAAATATTCTGTATATCCCTTTCGATGTATGTACATTTGACCCCCGTAAGCTGCATGGATCACACTGGGCGGGGGAAGGGGTGAGCGGTATGCCGTCTGTGAGTGTCATCAACTAATACTGTACACACTGTATATAAAGCTCCACATGCTTCATACAAAAGTATCCGATGCATTTTTGTGACCGCGTGTTGGCTTACTTCTTGCTAACAACACACGCATGCATGCATGTTTCAAACACAGTGTGATACAAATCTATCCTACTGTTGGTGTGGCTCCTATATGTTTGGGATTATCACATTGGCAGTCCTTCCAAGTACACTGCACGCAATAAGAGTAGAAATAGAAAGAACACAAGTCAACACAAGTAGGAATGTTGTTGGAAGTCCTTTTCCAGATATGACTAAATATACAGTAAATGTTGTTTTTTTTTCTTTTTCTGAACGAGTACAATCATTGGCAGCATATCAGCCAAACAAGCATGCAAAATAATACAGATTTCCTGTTTTGTCATATAAAAATAGAGTCCTTCCTCATAACACACTTGTAGGATTATGACAGAAATAAGGCCACATATCCATTTCCTTTCCGATAAAATACGACACATGCTTGATAATCCTGCTAATATTGTTATAATTGGCATTACAGACCTTCCCGGACTGTTCGAACCCATTACTGTTTGGACCTGACTGCACAGTATGTGTGGATGTGAGGAAAGGAATCGTGCATGCAAAATACAAAGTCATTACACATGAAATCACAAAACAAAAGATATGTCTGAAAAAAAAGAAAGAAGTCAAATTGCAAATCAGTGTGTTTATACAGCAGCTGCTAAGCTCAGACTGAGGCAAAACTGTGCATACATTTCCCAACGTAGACGGTCTGAGAAACTTTGACAGAGAATTACATACCACACCTCACTCTCTTTTTTATTCTTTTTGTTGCCGCCTAACTCCGGTGAGGAATGGAAAAAGGTAAAAGATGACCTCTGACGCTTTCACATATTCTCTGCTACACACAAAGTATTCTGGGCCGTGAAATGCACGCTGACCAACTCTGCTCAGTTTAAACAGGTATGTGCTCCAGACAGCTTGAGAACCAGAAGGCACCCACCTCATGAATTATTCATCCCAAATGACAGCCCCAGCTGAGAGTTACAATTTAGAAGGGGGTCAGAGGCATATTTATGTTCGGCTTTGCGAGCAGGCCTGAAAGACTCTCTCGATATTGTTAAATTGTACAGTGGCTGGGAGGAAGTGGAGGCGCTGGGGATCGGGAATAGTTCAGCCTGTTCTCCATCTTGAGCCAATTTCATGCTCGTATCCATATATATGGAGTGGAGAGGGGGCAGGATGAGGAGTGGGAGGGGGGGGGGGGGGGGCTTGCAAGTGCCTTCCCTTTGTGTCCAAGTGGGATTAGTTTCAACTCGCAGAGGCTCAGTCTCTGAATGTTGACCTTGAAATGTAGAGCACCCTCACCCCTGTCTACATCAAAACACATTTGGAATTTCATGTTTAGCATTTTCATGAACTAATAAAAAATAGATCCATTGGCTTGCGGATGACACAACCAGGCCGGGATTTAATTTCTGCCTCTATATTTTCAGATCCACCGCGTTTCCTGTCAAGCCACCAAAATGCCCTGAGGATAAAACAGAAACGGCCATCAGCCCCTGCGTGGTCTTACTTTTACAACTGGTAGAACTCAATGGGCCAGCTGCTTTGGGATGCATGGACTCTCACGCTGCGGACACTGTTATCACTGAGCAGAGGAACTGAAGTGGGGTGGACGGAGCTGTGGACTCGCTTTCCATGGGAGAAATTGTGCTTTACTGATGACTGAGGAAAACATGCTAAACTTAGAAGCCTTTTATTGAAATGCAGTTTGTAATCACAGAGTTGTGTGTTACACCTGTGATATGTGCTGAAATGTTTGTTCTACACTTCCAGTCCAGGTGTTGGTGGAGGGATCCATCCCACCACCACTTCGGGCAGGTGTTCCCTTCAATTTACTGCGGAAACGATGTTCAGAAGCCTGACTCGGTTGCTAACTCTGAAACCATGCAACACACGCGCACACACACACACACAAACACACACACACACACGCACACACACACACACAGACCTACACCTCCCTTTGCTCAGATCCCGGATCACCGTACTGCTGCGCTCACTGCCCTCATCTCAGGCGTGCATGTTGCGTTGCTTGGGGCCAGGTTTGGTGGATGTTGTTGTGGCGGTTGTGGTGGACATTGAGGGGGAGTCTGAGCTGGCGGGCAGAGGGGGCCGAGGTTCGATCCCCCGGCTCTTCATGAAGGACAGCAGCTGGTCGGGGATCTCCGCCAGGACATCCTTAGCCAGGCGGGCCATGCTCAGGACCTGGTTCCCCGACCGGTCGATGTAGTCCCGAAAAGGAACAAACTGGATGGGAGTAAGAAAAATAGATGGTGGTCACAACAGGGACATTTTTGTAAATGAGTTTTGACTTGTGCTTGTTGGTGTGCAGTTGAAAACCGGTTTGCATCTGAACACATTTCAAGTTACTATGAGGAACTTTCATTTTGTGTAAATTTGTTTTGGTGGTCCCTGTGGATAAAAGAGGGCGTGTTTCCAAGCCCCAGAGTCCCTTTAAAAAATGTCTAATTGTATTGCAGCATGTGTCTAACAGTCCTGTCTGCAGTCCTGTCCTGCTCAGTCTTGGCTCTGGTTCTCCTGTGACTCCCTTCTCTTCAGCGGGTCCAGCATTACGGCCAGGGCCTCGAGCAGCGTGGTGCTGGCAGTGGGGAGAGCTCTGCTCTTGACCAGAGGAGGAGACGCTGCTGGTCCAGAGCAGCAGAGAAGCCGGATCTGGGTCTGTCCACCGTGGACTGGTCTCTGCTGGGGGCCCCGCTGGAGTCTGAGCTGAAGGAGTTTTCAGTGAACCTGTATGATGTCATCTGGTTTCACTAGAATCTGACCCGGTAGCATCAATGAAACGTATTAAGACTAATATATAGAAACAGACCATCTTCTTTTGGAGGTCACATAGAGGATCAGGATTACATTAACCAATTTAAGGTTACTCTTAGTATCTGAAATTAAATTCAGCTTTTAGGTCTCTTACATTTGTCCATTGAAAGATAGTGGATATTTATGCTACTTTTAACAGATCATAAAATTCCCCATTATTTATGTGTCTTGTCCAATACAAACAACATTCTAACAACCGGATCGGATCAGAATTCAGGAAAAAAACTTCTCAAGCTGTCAATGCAGTCTTTTTCTAGTTAAGAACCCTCATAAAGGCCTTTGGTTATCAAGCAAACACTCATTTATAATCGTTGCGTACGCACAAAACCAATTCTCACGAAAATGTTGTGATTTATGGGAGAATGTACTCACCTGTCTCTGACTTAAAAACTATTTTGGAGACGCAGATGAGCCAAATTGTAGAAATGCAGAAATCGGTGTGAGCAACATTATTACAAGTTAAATTGTAATACTTTGCACTTATATATTCTCTTCATTATAAGCAGTCAAACCAGCAGTGTTATTTGAACTTGTACTAGTGAGGCACAAATGTAAGCAGTTATTCTCATTCACAGCCATCCATACACTGATGGCACAGCCTTTAGGAGCCATTTGGGGTTAAGTGTCTTACCCAGACACACTGACATGGACTAGTGAAGCCAGGGATCGAACCACTGTGTCTGTAAGTAAAATCGTTGCATTGGACACGACTGTATTGATCTATTCATGGTTTATTCCACAGGGACAGATACAGAACACTGTACACAGACAGACTGCTCTCCGATGCGAGTATCAGAGCTCACTGGAGCGGAGGGGTAACCATGGTGACTGTCACACAACTTCTCCAGTCACCTCACCTTTATCTTCATCACTTGCACATATGGATTGTGTAGATTAGCGACATGTGTAAATAAAGCCACTGACAGCTCTCGTATGATCACTCAGTATCGTCATCAGTCTGTATCATAACGCCATGAGAAGTAAAGTGATAAATAAATTGTGTTCAACTATCAAATTACCACCGATAGTCACAAAGATTTGGGAAACAATCAGGCTATAACATAAAAAGACGGAAATTATTAAATGTAATGTAAGGACTGTTGGGCTTGTGAAGACTGTGAGGACTACGTAAATGGAAGAAATGGGAGTAAACAAGTGTTCCTCCACTCGATAGTCTCCGTAATTCACAGTTGAAGACTCACTGATCAGAAGCTCATCACTATGCATCAACATTCATAAGGTTTGCAATGATGAGTGTTTATGTCTGAATGTGGGCATGTAGAGGGTGGGGTGTAAGGTTGAACCAGCTGCGCACATTTAAAGGATGCATGCAAGCTTTTCTGTATGCGCATTTCCTCCTTTGAACGTACGCAAACATTTAGTGTGGATCCGACACAGTTTCATAATTGAGACCCCAGAGCTGTGACGGGGCAGCGTGTAGGTGGAATGAGCTTTACCTGGACGATGTCTCTCTCAGCAAAGCGTCCCCTGGAGGACACCCTGACTTCATCCCCGTCCAGCTCCTCCATAGCTGCAGACAACAAACACATCATTTAAATGGTGTAGGAAGGGTTTGAATGAGGAAAGTATTTACCTATCAAAGTAATACCAATACAAATGTAGTTCTGAAGCATATCAAACAATTCAGAAAGATTTTCTTGGATGATTTCTACTGTGTGATGAATTTGATTAAATTATCATCCTATTCTATTCATCCGATTCTGGGAATGTGAACTGTGTCCCTGTCACGTGTCCAGTGCTCAGGTCGTACTTAATGTATGTGAGTCCACAGCTAAAGTGGTTCCTTATTTCATCCTTTCTTTTTCTTCACATAAAATCTCAGTCCTTAGCGGAATTCATGACAAAACCAACAGCAGCAAGAACTTGGGCTGTCTGACTAACTTGACTCATTTCCAGTGTAAACAAAGCAAATCACGTCTCACAGGACAAACATTACAATAACATTATTTATTGTTGGGTTTATTCCTCTCGTACCAATCCTCTCAACCCCTACTGCTTTTAGATAACACTGATAACAAACACTTCTATATGGCTGTATGTTAGCACGCACACAGCTCATGGCTGCGTCTTATCGAAGGGAAGCCGCCACATAAGCAAATTCATACATTCCTTCAATAAAGAACAAAGAACTGAACGTGTTTCAATTCTCTGACTAAAGACAGGTTACCGGCCCCTCTGTACCACATCTGTTTCCTGCTGCTTTCCAAGTGCAGAAAGGAAACAATCCCTTTTTTTGTAATCCATCCTCATTAGTGCTTATACAGGCCATAGGGAGGTAGGGAAGGTAAAGTTTCCTGACTGGGGGAAAAAGCAGAGGAATGCATACAGTCTATTTATAGTTTCCTATTAACAAAACAAATCAGATGAGCAAAGTGACAAACAAGCTGTGGCATTTTTTCAGGAGGGACCCTTTTCACATTTAAATTTCAAGCGGAAAGCGAAAGGAAAGGATGCCGAGGGAGGGATGCTGATTGGAGACTGGTGAAGCTCCACATGGCACATGAAGATGGCCAGATGGTGATCGGAAGCAGCGGGAGAAAAAAGAAGCGGAAATAGGGAACGAGAAGACAGAGGGACAAAAACGTGAAAGGACAGAAGAAGATGGAATAGAAATGAACTGAGAAGATGTTAAACGAAAAAGTGTGTGTGTGGAGAGACTGAGCCCTTCTGCTGCCCTGAATACCAGAAGACACGTATATGTCTGCATATAGACTCAAAGTTCAACACACACACACACACACACACACGCACACAACCCCACTATAGGGAGAGGTGTTCAGCACATGGTTTCTCGATGGGCGACATGGAGATTCTTAATAATGATCATTTTGAAACATCTGCCTGTAATTGTAGGATTATTAGTGATAGGTTTGTTTCATAAAGACCCATTATCTAATATAGTAGAATTCATTGTCTTTTGGGATTTAGACTATGTTTCCCAGCAACCCCGTTGTTTTTTTTCTCTCATCCCTAAAGACGACACACTTAGAGTATGTTTACAAATGCTACTTAAAATTGTTAATCACAATCACATCATAATTGTTGTGCCATATCAAGATGGACTTTCTATCTCAAGTTCATTTAAATTCTGTCACCTCTTAAGAAGTATGATCACCTCGACCAAACATATTGTATCACTTCATCATTTTATCCTATTCATTTCTGGGAAATTGTCAGATGTAGCATTTTCATTTTTGAATGATGGTGTTTTATGAGGTCAAAGTGACCTTTGACCACCAATCTATAATCAGGTCATCCTAGTGTCCAAGTAAACCTTTGTGCCAGATGTAATACATTTCACTCAAGGCACTCTTGAGATATTGCTTTCCCAAGAATAGGTCGGTTGTAAGGGCACAGTGACATCACCATTGATCATCAAAATGGAGTCCAGTTGGGTGTTTGAAAAAATACCCTCAAAGCTTTCCCTGAGACATTGCATTCACGAGGATGAGACAGACAGACAGACAGACAGACCGACCGACAGACAGACAGACCGACAGACAGACAGACAGACAGACAGACAGACAGACAGACAGACAGGCAACCCCAAAACCAATACAAACATTTCCAAAATTAAAATGATTATGAATGTGTTTGAAAAGAAATATACATTTGCAGAGGGGTTATAGAAATAAATCTAAACCATGCAGGAACAATGTTCCCTACGATATGTTAGTTGAGGCTGTTAGCATGCTAGCATTTCCAAATTAGCACTAAACACACAAAAAAAACAGCTCAACCTAACAGGAGTGTTATCAGTTATGGAGAGAAAGTATTTCAAGTACTAGACTTTTTTTTTTTGCTCGATGATAGTGCGATGATAAAAAGTCAGGAGATCATCAAAATCACAAGTCATACTGAGCGGACTGTGAATGTCTGAACCAAATGTCATGGCAACCCATCAATTACAAGTTGAGACATTTCATTTAAAACCACATTGCCAACCTCACAGTGACGCTGGATGAAATGTCGAGGAAAAGTCTGGGGATCATTAAAGTCTTAACGATGCTTCATCAGGGAACCCTGATTTTCTGAACTAAATGTTTTGCCACCTATCACAAGTTAAAATATTTTGCAGGATAACTGAAGACGTTGACTGGCTACGCAAGAGGGAAATCGGGATCAATTAAAATCAGTGGGATTCAAGCTTTGGGTATCATTAGTACTGAATTTCCTGGTTATCCAACCATTAGTTAATTGGATGTTTCAATCTGAACCAAAGTAGTGGACAAAATGAGAGAAGGACTGAGAAACAGGCCGGCATACTCATCCATAGTAAGTATTGGTATGTTTTATGACTGAAAGGGAGAAACTGTACATTTAAGAAAAAAGGTGTTAATCTACATTTTTTTGCCATTTGTTACTCTGTTTCCGAAATCTACATACAAATATTCATTTCTTGTAATACACAAATCTTTAAAAAGAGCGAATGAGTATATTTGGTTTCTTAAAAAAAAAATTAAAAGCTTTGAAACTTCCTAAAACAGCTGGCTATTTCTTTACAAACAATACTCAAACCACAGTAAATAATAGTACATTTGTTGGAGGATTATTTTCAATGGCATGATTAATACACATTTGGTGCTCTATTGGAAGAAGATACACTAGGATACACTCAGTGTTGGTTTTGGTCTTTTCTTGACATTTGAAATCACGATTATTTTGTGTCATCAGCCTTATTCTCATATATCGGTCCTATACATTGAATGCGCTGTTATGTTGTTCATTCTGTACACAGGACATTTATTGTTTCTATCCATCCGGGGAGAAGGATCATCCTCTGTTGCTCTCCTCAAGGTTTTATTCCTTTTTTTCTGTTTTTCTTGTTCCAATGCGAGGTCCTGGGACAGGGATGTCGTATGTGTACACATTGTTAAGCCCTCCCAGGCAAATTTGTAATTTGTAAATTTTGGGCTGTGTAAAATAAACTGAATTATTAAATGAAATCCATATTAAAATTACAGGGTGTGTCAATGTAGAAAAAATAACTAGTTTTTAGTTTTGTTTCACTCCTTTTAACTGCATATAAAGAAAGTAAATCCAATGGACAAACCAGCAGTTGTTATATGAGGTCACATAAGTGGGGCCAAGCACTTCCTGAAGGAAATTACAAAAGGTATCTATACATTTTCTCATGATAAAGTCGGTAGCAAACCGCCTTCTAAAAGGCACTATAATACAGGAAATTACATCTACTCTGTGAAAGCATTTCTGGTGGGGAACCCCCAGACTCCCGTTAGACTGATCCACCCACAATTTCAATAATACTCCCTCCATGCTGTAAATGTCAGAATATATTAAGTGCTGTCGGTCAGATGTGTTCCTTGCTGTGTCTTGATGGGTATTTCATATTTTTCATTTATTATAGTTCAAAGGAATATGTCCTCGATGTTGAATATTGCTCCACGATTAAAATTTCCCACAGGCATCAACAAAAGTGAATCTAATCTTCTGTCATCTTCAAACGTTATGTGAATAAAGGATTTCTGCTACCTTTTTCAAATGTCTCCTAAAATATGTATGAATTGTAATTTGCGGCGTGGGAAGAAAAGCAGATGAGCTTGAGGGGGGAAACGTAGCGAGAGTGGGGGGATTGAAAAAAGTTATGATACATTTTAATTTCAAAAAGCTGATCCCCATACGGTGCCCCCAGACTGGGCTCTGACTGGGTGGAGGAGAGGATAAGTGATGTACAAAGGTCTGTTCAACCACAAAATAGACCTGGGAACAAAATGATTTTATTATAGCAGCGGAATACATTTAGAGCGCCAAAACCAGCAAGACCAACCTCCACTCGATGCACTGTATCCTCTTTTTTTTTTTGAGTGACGTGTCTCGCTTTTCAGAGCGGAAATCGGGCGCACGTCAAAGAATCTCTGTGTTGAGCGAAAAGAGTTTGCGAACAGGTTTTACTGGGACTGACAGAAGGCGAGTACAAGCGGTTATCAAAGACGATGCACCAAACACAGCAGTTTTCACCCAGGTCTGGACTGAAGCCACATGATCCCAGAACTCATCTATAAATTCATCTTTAAATGTGTGCTCACCCCATGCCTGGCTTCCTCTTCTTTGCCATCCTCTTTCAGTCCCATCATCTCTGCTTTAATTTCTCTCTTTCTGTCACACACAGCGTTGACCTCTGACCCCAGTCTTAGCACTGCACACTGAATAATAGCTCCCAATGGGGGGCCTCTCCCAATGTTCCCTTGATCCATCTGGTGATTTAATTCAAATCATTTTACCAATTACCTTTGACAGAGACACCTGTGCATTTCAATAGAGTGAGTTTATTAATCAGCGGTTCTGTACGGCAGATTGAACTTAACATCAAGAACTAGTCTCAGCACAGATCTTAGTGTCTTGCTGGGTGATCTGGACACGTATCAAGCAATTGCTTCATTTTAGAGCTTGTCTCTAAAAACCCTGATCCTGCGATTTAATATATTCTGTTAGAAGAAGGCAATGTAACGTGACAATGTAACATGACACAAAATTAGGGGAGCTGGATGTGATGGGGCATTAATGATCTCTTTGTGAAAATTGGAGGTAAAATTCAACATATGAATAAGGTAAAAGCTGCAACATAAGTGCATTCCTTCCAATTAAAACATTTGCAAAGCCAATTATTTAAGTGTTTTCAGGCCAGCATTGTTCACATGCTAGCAAGGGGTCGTCTTCTTCCATGTCTTTACAGTACATGCCTGGCTGTGTAATTGCCACTTGTTGATAAGTGGAATATTGAGAAAACATTGTGGGACTGTATATCACATCCTTTGTGTGCGCACGTGTGCGTTCTTGTGCACGGCATGAACAAAGCGGAGGACCGCTAGTAGAAAACCAGCTCTCCAGAGCTACAATGAAACTCCACTGTGATATTACTCACTGGGATAATCTGGAACCTTGCTAGAATTAGCAACGGGACTAATAGAGTGCAGAAAGGAAAAACAAGATAGACAAATGTATATATTATACGACAAATTCATTCATTCTTCACTCTAGCTTCAACAAGTCAGGGGCTCTGCACTTACACCTCGTCCTCAACATATGTAACATACAAGGAATGAACAGAATAGAGTACTGTAAATGCTGAAAGAATAAACTACTGGAAGAAACAACCACCATTGCATCTTGTTAAATCAGGGGTCACTAATAGGCCTTTGTATCCTGTAATTGGATAGATAATTGAGAAAAATAAACATTTTAACGGAGTAATTCTATTTTATTTTAACCGGCACAGTTGTTTTTTTTTAGCCTTTATGGCACTCTTTTAGCAATCCAAAAAGCACATCAACCAATTACATCCTTTGTAAATCGTATCACGTGATGCTACTCGGCCAATCAAACATGTATTCCGATTTGTGCCGCAACTCCAGTGACATTTAAACACATAGAAGAGAGAGAAAGAGAGACAACAGTCGGGCCTTTACCAAGAATGGAGAGACTCTTATATGTTCAAAACCAATGTGTCTCATATTATCAGAGACCATAAAGATGATTAAAATCGGGAATATGAAGCTCCACTATGAGACAAATCACAAATCTTGAGACCAAATGTATCGACTCACATCTGAAATGAAGGCACAGAAAATAAACTAAGGGCCCAATATAATAAGAATCTTAACACATTAATGAACTGTCCAACAATGCTGCTAACGGAGATGAGAATAGAGCTGAAACAAGAGGTTTTAATTACCAAAGTCCCTTAACACATTTTACTCTTGTATCTTTAGAAGATACAAATATATTGGCTCTTTGGATTGACATCACTTCACACCTGGATTAACTGAATTTAAAGATGCCAGACTATTCATTCAATACATTTTTTTTGAAAATTAAGTACTTAAATTTAAGCGTCATATTTGTTTTTAAATTTTTCTGTTGTGTATTTTGTTCATCCAGGCCTTATTTTACTTGAAAACATTTATGTATTATAAGATTATGTATAATATATTAATTCACGCTACAAACATTCAATGATTTTATAGAATATGATGCAGGAATATTAATCCAGAAGCATCAGATATAACAGTGATTATACTAACGGGGGACATTTTACTGCACAATTAGCTACACATTACATTTTTTAAAGTTTTACATACTTTTACCTCATTAGGGTTTTGATTGCAGGACATTTACTTTAGTTAAGTATTGTATTCTTTACTTAAGTAAAGGAACTGAATATTTTCTTTAACTACATATCAAGCTTGTGAAAATGTTCTAGATATAAAAAAAAGTATTTCTCATTCAGATGGAGATGTCTAAAATGAAGAGAGGCTTTTAGGAAATAGAAACAGTGTTTATCTGCCACGACTCTTAAATTCAGTGAAAAATAAACACAATCTCATCACAAATTGATTATCTGTCAGTCTGAGCAGTAGAGGTCTGGACGTATTTTTAAAAACTAGACCTCACGGAGCTCTTAGCTTTACACTACATTCTTGAGTGACATAAAAGTAGAAATGTCACGGCAACCATTAAACACCATCAGTTCCTTCTGTCCCACAGGAAATGGGCCTTATTCACAAGAAAAGCTCTTACTCAATGTACAAAATAAGTGCACATGTAAAAATTACCCCCAGATTCAGGACGTGCTGATGTAGTTCTCATCGCCAATAATGGATTTTGGCCGCCTACATCTTTTTTTTTTAACCACCGAGCGAAAGTGACCTTCTTTAGACTGCAGAGGAGTGACGTAGAGATGCTATGCAGCTTTGCTAGTGACCTGTCAATCACAGTAAGCCTCGCCCAACAGCATACCCTGCTTTCAGGTCTATTTGACTCTCAATGGACCATCAATTACTAAATGAACATCTTGATGAATTGAAGAAGACTAGAGACTGGAGATTGAGACCATAGCTCATGTTTAAAATGTTTACTGAAGGAATAAATCAAGACAGAAGTAGAAACATTTTCACATCGACTCAGTGCCGGGCCAGCAGGGCTAACCCTTCTCTGCTGGCCTTAACGGAATCACAAAGTTACAGCTATTTTATATTTTAACTGTTTTTCACAAATACACTATACATGTATTATGATTATTTTTCCCAATTATCTTATTTTCTCATTGCACAAACTCCTGTGTTGTTTGTTCCTCAGCTCAGGCCAGCAGCACGGCGTGCCGTGCCGTGCCGTGCCGTACCGTGCCGTACCGTGCTGCTTCTGTTTCATCTATAACAAGCTTTGGCGGCCATGTTGGGGTCCATGCACGGCACTGTTTTGCTGTGTTTCATGCCGCTCTTCTTAAGAAATGACCATTAGATCCTGAAGGAGACACAATATCAGTTCAAGTGTGCCTTGTGATTATTGTACTGTGCCTTGTTGTGGGACTCATGATTCAGAACATGGGTTTATCAGCTCAACCAGACAGACTTGTACTTCAACTTGACCAGCTTCTCAAATAATGCCTCTACATCGGCTTCACTCGGCATATGAACGTTCGGACTGTTATGTGTTTCTGTTGATATATCGGGTTGTGGGCACGTTTCCATTGTCACACTCTCGTCAATAATCTCCTTTAGCTTTTTTGCCAAGCGAAAATCAATGTCTTTTACTTGCACAAAAGGAACTGTGGATGCATAATTAACAAGTTGGGTTTTCCAGTGAGATGTGTTTTTTTGCAGCTGACATCTTCTGTCCACAGGCATATAAATGTGGTGGGCTTTAAGAGGCTGACATTTGCATGTCGTCGGAATTATTTCAACAACGCAGCAACACGGGGGGCAAAAAGAAATGGGTCCTTAATTGATTTTGGCTGAGGTGATGAAATCTGGAATGTATTCTATATTTCATTCTCAAATCTATTCGCCAGCTCTTGATTGATCTGACCACACGCATGCACACACACACACACACACACACACACACACACACACACACACACACACACACACGCACACACACACACTTACCATCAAACTCAGCAGGGCCCACTCCTACTATGATGATAGACATGGGCAGGGAGGCCGCCTGTGGAGACAACACAGGAGGGGTGTGTGAGCCAGTATAATGTTCCCCCACAAAAATGCTATGCATAACATGCTTGAATGTCTAGTGTATACATACACACACTGGAGTTAAAAAACAAACAAACTTTTGGACCATTTCCCACTGTTTCTTTGTCCAAAGGGTTTTTATGAAGAAATATTCCTTCATATTGCAGGAAATATGAGGAATCAGGTTTGAGTGGACACGGCCATGTTACCACCTGCAGGGACTGCAAAGACTTGAAAATTGTAGCTTACCTTTTTCACAGACCTCCTAGAAAAATCCTATCATATGGAGCATGAAGCTGGGCTAAAATGTGAATCCCTGCAACAGTATGGCTTCTTATTGCTCAAGTGTTCTTGCTCACAATGCACAATGTGCAAACCTTGTTGATATGATCAACCTAACATAGAACTGAGTTGTTCCCATACCAATAGCAGTGTCCATTTTCAGTTAGAATTTAAATCCTGTTTTTATCCCATGCCTCCACGGTTAACCGAGAGTCAAAAAACAGAGAAAAAGTCTTGATGATGTCAAGTAAATTGAGGGCTGCTTTAACCAGTGTAAACTACTATAATGTGTTCTTAAACAGCTTTCAAGGAAGCAATGTTAAGGAAAAGGAGAGAAGGAGGAGTGTTTCGAGTGAAGAGTGAGACAAGAATAAAAGTGGTTGCCGTCTTGTCTAACCTAACGGAGCAGTGTGTTGTTATTTTATTAATATTGTACAAGTATAAGAGAAACCATTGGCTACAACGGATACATTGGTAGCAGCGGTCGGATCACCATCGGATGAAAATTTAGATAGAAAGCAGTTCACCGAAGCGAGTGAGTTAGCTAACGGTAGCCTCTTAGATTAACTTTATACCGTGTGCAAAAATAATAATACTTTTTTTTTAAAAACACGCTGCTCCGTTAAGTTTGACGGCAATCACTTTTATGCTCGTCTCATTCTCCACTCAAACCACTCCTCCTTCGTCTCTCCGTGAACCCATCCACGAGGTGTCCCCACATACAGCTGCTGTCTTTTGTGTGCAGTGTTGTGTCCACTCACATTGACCACAGCTTCTTTGGTCTGAGCCATATCCGAGATGACGCCATCTGTTATCATCAGCAGCACAAAGTACTGGGAGCCGTCAGTCACCTCTGCAGCACACCTACAATAGGAGCCAAACACATAAAAAAAAAAGTTAAGGGAACTGATCTATGTGCTTAGACAAAGTTCAGAGGAACATTGCATTTCTATTGTGGCGGTACAAAGCGTTGAGAGCAATGTGTTTTTTGTTTGTTCGTTTGATGTCTTCCTCTGCTTGACTTCGTGCTACTCTTATGAGTTCTTATGATCACTGCAGCCAAAATTAATTTAATTTACAGACCTTTCTTTTTTTCATTTTGCAAAAAATTGGTTCAATGTCCTCGAAATAGAAAACCATAAGCAAGAATTAAAGTCAAACAATATTTGGATATGTTTTAGTGCACATAAAGCAGCGGCTCATTATTGGTGAGGTACTCAGCAGTGTGTGTCTCTAAGTAGCGGCTTGTGGACAGCGATGCACTCAGCTGTGTGGTCATTCATAACTGATAAATGGATTGAACTTTTCTTGTCTTCTGACCACTCAAAGCGCTTTAACACTACATGTCATCATCCACCCATTTACACAATGATATTAGGGGCTACCATGCAAGATGTCACCTGCCTATTAGGAAGATCTAAACATTTATACCCATTCACACACTGCAGTAACAGCCAACGGGAGCAAATTGGTGTTCATGGACCGTAAGGAAGACCTGCTATCACTGCCTTTAGTGGCCCCTACTGGTCCCTACTGGCCAAGGGCTAGTTGAGAGTAGTGAGTGGTGAGTTAGCAGGCAGTAAATGGCAATAAAATGAAGGCAGAAAGAAAGTGTCAGTCATTACAACCGTTGTTATGCCGATTGCAGCAGCAGAATGCCAAATTAGCCTTGGACAGACGCAGAAGAGCACAGTCATGGAAGCACACACACACAAGACCAATTGCATGATCGTCCTGATGGAGACAATTGAACCTACGCTGGGAGTTTATTTAAAAAAGACACTCTGTAACAAATGGAAACTGACACGCCGTCCCTGACTACGGTCACCAACAGCGCAACAGTTCGAAGCATAGGTCCACTGAGCAACTTTTCGACTAATAAATTTGTAAGGTCTGTGTGTCAGCACTGCATTTGTGTTTCGGGCTGCGTTTGGCTTCCCGGTGCTCATGTCAATCTATAAACAATGTTCCAGTAACTGTGCGACCACATTTCAAAGGAACCTTTCTCCTCGCTTGAATCATTCTCTGTGAACGTGTACCCTGTAAAGGTTCGACAGATGGTGTTACCTGATGATTCGCTTTTGAATGCACTGTACATCATGCCTTGCAGGTACTTGTACAACCGTCAGACACTAGGGTTGCATTCTGCAGGTCATCCAGTCTGTGTATTGAAATGTTAAGCTGTTGCACACTTAAAAGTGGATGCAGATTCCCCGCCAGCACAGGCTTCTCGTGATTTAGTCCACATAAAACAACCTTGTTTATTAGAATAGGTTGGTTCTCCGCTGGTTGGTGTGTGTGTGTGTGCGTGTGTGCGTGTGTGTGTGTGTGTGTGTGTGTGTGTGCGTGTGTGTGTGTGTGTGTGTGCATGCGTGCGTGCGTGCGTGCGTGCGTATGCTGCTAGTAATGCAGGAATCCCAGCAGGAAGAAGGAAGACCTGCTGTCTGACTCACTGTTTGATTGGCTCACTCTCAGTCTAGCCCGGGGCAGAGCGCAGGCAAAATGGCAAACTGTCTTTCTCTCTCTCTTTGCACCTCCAAGTCTGCTGGATTCCTGTAAATGTGTGTCCTTGTGTTTGTCTCCATCCCTCATGTTTTCTCTATTCCCCAACCTCGCTCTCTCTGTCTCTGCAGAACAACAGAGAAGTGAAACGGGAAACAGGAACAAATCTCCCTGTTACCTCTCTAATTTGGACACTGCGCCAATCTTCCCTGTCACTGCAGGTATCCTATAGGAGCCATTGCCTTTTTTTCTTGTGCCTTCTTTGTCTTTATTGGAGTCGCTGTTATATTCTAAATGATTCCAGCACAGGAATATTTTACTGGGTAAGGTTAAGGTGGTTAGCCCCAAAGTGAGCATCGATTGAGTCTACACGCTGCATCCCGAGCGGCAGCAGTCACTTTAGTTTGTGTGAGTGGTTTCCAAGCTGACTGTTCATTTCATACTTATATGTTCTGCACCTGTGGTTTGTTTGATGTTACTTAGAATGTTATTCAGGTAAATGTGACCATTGGACTTCAAATGATCAGAATATGTTTAGATATGTCCTTTTTGATATTCCTGCACTTTAGTTTGTGTGAGTGGTTACTGAAATTGACTGAAGTCTTTGTCCTCACCCCCTAAAACAAGGGAAAACAAAAGGCCCTTTAAATCCGGCTGGTGTTTCGAGTTAAAACATAAATAGTATTTTCAGGAACCATCACAGATAAACGGTCCAGCTTTTCTGCCCACAAAGGCACACTGTGGCGTCAGGCAACACTCAAGCACACAAAGACAAAAAGTTGGACCAAAGAAGCAGGAAAAAACTATTGAATATGTGTACCGACACTTGCTGTTGGAGAGAAGCAGCGTACCTTTCATTGGCTGTGAAAACACGATCCTTGTTCCAATAAGTTAATGCAAATAGCAAGAGTTGTTGAATGTGGCCGTGTATATTTATGTATATATGGATTATACCATCCTCCACCTCCTCCTCTTTCCTTGCTTTTATCGATACTCTAAACCTCTCACATTACAACAAAAAAAAGGAAGAGGTGGATGAAGAGAGGAAGAATGAACAGGAAGTGCTGGACCAACATGAGGAAGGATTTATTGAAGAATAAAAGGAAGAAGAGGACAAGCCAGAGTGGAAAGGCTTTGAGCAGATGAAACAAGGATGTAGAGACAACGAGTCAGTGGAGAGGGAGGCTAGATGAAGTCGTCAAAATGAAAATAAAAAAGGTGCATTTGATGATCACAAAGCAAAAAGTATCTGGAGACATGAAAAAACACAGAGATGACAGAAAAAAAGTGCAAGAACACAGAGACAGGAAATGAAGTTTGTGAGGTTTGAAGCTCTTGAGCCCACAGCTGAACAATACAACACTGCTGTGATTATATAACCGCAATCACACACAACGGGGACGTAATAAATAATGGATTCATGTGGGGCTAAAAATACAATAGCAGGTAATAACCAGCCAAAATCCACTAAAAACTTAACACCAGCTGTACTCCAATAAAATTGTACTGGAGAAATTGAATTTCTGTTTAAAAAAGGGCTCAAAGGATGACGTGCTGCAGGGTTCAGCAGGAAGGTCTGGTCATTTATTCATACCTATTGATGTTATTGGAGCAGTGACCTTGTGGGGATAAAGAAGTGTGTTGCATAAGATAACAAAATGACAGAAGGTAAAAAAAAAAAAAAAGATCAAAAGAAATCCCAACAATAAAATTATTACCTGAGCTGAGAGTAAAGCAATTTTAGTGCATGGAGTCTCTCTGTTAGGACCCACTGGCTAGTTAATGGTCGCCGCTCTGCAATGCACTTCTATGACAGTTACCACCGACACCGTCGTCGCTACACAAAGTAAATAAATGGAGAGCAAATACATAACTTTACATATTCTAACCATGGTCTCTTTGTGGTGATTTTTTTCCCTCTTTGTAATTTTTCTGTGTCTCTTCGTTGTCACTTTAAACTGTGGCCTCTGGTCCAGGGGCCCTGGTTCTGTACCCCAGGCATACGCCTGTCCAGTAAACAAACCATTATACTTTTTGAATAAGTTTAGTTTGTCTTTGTGTTCATTTGTCATTTCTTTAAAGTTGTTTTGTTTCTCTTTGTGGTCATTTTGCGTCTCTTTAAAGTCGTTTTGTACCTGTTTGTGGTCACTTATCTATCTATTTGTGATTTTGCGACTTTTTTGTCGTCGTTTTGCAAGATACAGTGGGTACGGAAAGTATTCAGGCCCCTATGTTTCACTTTTTGTTTCATTGCAGCCAATTGCTAAAATCAAAAAAGTTCATTTTATTTCTCATTAATGTACACTCAGCACCCAATCTTGACAGAAAAAAACTGAAATGTAGAAATTTTTGCAAATTTATTGAAAAAGAAAAACTAAAATATCACATGATCATAAGTATATTTAGACCCTTTGCTGAGTATTGAGTAGAAGCACCCTTGAGCTAGTACAGCGAGGAGTCTTCTTGGGAACGATGCAAGAAGTTTTTCACACCTGCATTTGGGGATCCTCTGCCATTCTTCCTTGCAGATACTCTCCAGTTCTGTCAGGTTGCATGGTGAACGTTGGCGGACAGCCATTCTCTGGTCTCTCCAGAGACATTAGGTTTAGGTCAGGGCTCTGGCTGGGCCAGTCAAGGAGTGATATTTCAGTTTTTCTTTTTTAATAAATTTACACAAAAAAAAACTTGGCCATCAGGAGTATCTAACATTCATGCCCATTCACACACCACAGCACAGCCAAGGGAACCATTTGAAGCTAAGTGTCTTGCCCAAGGACACATCGGTATGGACCAGCGTAGCCAGCAATTTAGTGGTCGATACTCTGAGTGAAGGACAAAACGGTCTACTACTGAGCCACAGTCGCCCCACAGCGTTCAATGACAATGATTTTTACATGATTAGAAATAGTCGCCTTGCCAAAACTTGCTTCCCATTTTAAAACAGCCCAAATCTGAGATTCAGAGTTACTGCAATGTGTCATCTGAGAAAGCATTGAAACCCCCAGCCGTAAAAAACACCAGGGCTCTGTGTAGGTGATCTAAAGGGGTTGGCATATTTTACAGAGCAGGTTATCATTAACCTTTATGGTGACACTAACATGCTCTATGGGGAGCACCCTGAGTGCCTTTGTGTCCGAAACCCTGCTCTGAAAAAACAACCCTGGAATTAGATACAGCGTTCTGCTGGAAGCGAGAATGTTTGTGGTAATCTGCGCTGCCTGAGATGTGCATCTAATAACAGAAGCTCTGTGTTAATCATATCAAAACAGGTTCCCTTATAAGAAAAGCTCTAAAGAGCTATTGGGGTCAAAAACTCCACAGGGAACCTTTATCTTTGTTATACGGGTGTGACACAAAGCTGTCAGTAGATGTTTATTTTACAAAACCATCTGTACATGATGATCATTTGTAAAAAATAATAAAAACAAATTCAGTTTATATATACAATATAATATTTCAACCCTATACCTAAATGACTTGTAATAATGCTAATGATTGGTATTTGAACCCCACCTTCAAACAATAAAAAAGCAATCAAAAAACTGAGGCACAATGCTATTTCTGGCCTAGATAAACAATGTTGCATTTGTTTGTTTGTTTTATTTGAAGTTGTGTATTACAATGGTGAAAACAAGAATGTAATAAGAGTGTTACATAGACTAGTTCACGAGATAGTTTTTGTTCATTGTATTAAATTACCATTTTATGAATGCAAATACAACCATTGATTCACCTAACTTTTTACTAATTTACAAAATCGTCTTCTGGGGGTAGCAAGTATTGAGTGGCAGTTCAGAGAACAGACTTTTCACCCCTGAGGCTAAAACCAGAGAAGGGAAGCCTTTAAGGAGAAATCCCTGTCCGGTAAAAAAAACTGGGCAGTTGTGGCTTCTCATTAAAGCATGGGGAATTTGAGCTGACTGCAATGGACGCTCTAAACCATTTATTATGAGTTTTATGGTTGTGGGGGAACCTCGCTGAAGAGTAAATAGTCCTCTAAGAGGGAATGTTTGTGTGTATGGAAATGTTGGTAGTGGATGAAAGGAAAGGGCAGTTTATATTGAAGGTAAATATAATCTGAAAGTACAGTGAATGTAAAATGTATGCAACAATTTCTCTACAAAAACAGGGATGATTGACAGTTTCTGCGAGTTGCTACGCAAGTCTATTGCTTCCTGCAGCAGAGTTACCTACCTGCTGTGTTCATGACATGCATGCATAAACAGCCATGATGCCACAGGATAAGTGACACATGCAGAGGAAACTTATGGAAATGTGCAGATTATATGTATGAGCGACATTATGTATGAGTATGAGCGGAAGTAAAGGTGTGTGTGTGTGTGAGTGAATGTAATTGCGTGTGTGTGCGTTCAAGATTATGTCACACATAGGGTACACACCAGTGGTAGGTCATCAGGGCCTTGTAAGCCTTCTCTGTTATAGCTATTTTATAATAAAATGTAATATATATATATATATATATATATATATATATATAACAGAGAAGGCTTATATATATATATATATATATATATATATATATATATATATATATATATATATATATATATATATATATATATATATATATATTTATATATATATATATACATATATACATATATATATACATATATATATATATATATATATATATATATATATATATATATATATATATAAATATATGTTTTTTTTTAAAAAATAATTAAAACTGTGCGGCTGAGCCTTCATCTGTTCCTCTGCTCCTTCAGGCCTCTTGTATGGCTTCTTGGAACCCGGCGGGGAGCGGGTCGGGTCTGCGGGTTGGGTGTCTCATTGAAGGCCTAGGTCTAAAACCACAGCCTGCCACTGGTACACACAATATGTGTCTCTTTCATTGTGTGTGTGTGTGTGTGTGTGTGTGTGTGTGTGTGTGTGTGTGTGTGTGTGTGTGTGTGTGTGTGCGTGCGTGTGTGTGCCTGCGTGTGTGTGTGTGTGTCTCACCGAGCCACCTGGTTAATGACAGGAGCGAAGTTGGTCGGGCCATACAGCTGAACAGTTCTTAGGCTCTGGAAGTAGGCTTCCAGTACCCCTTCGATGCCCACACAATTTGGGTTTTCAGTGTTGGAGTTCTGTAAGATGAGAAAACTCATTATGTAAAAGATGAAGAAAAAATACATCAAACCTATTGAAAGGAAATCAAAAAGAAATCCTTATCATGGCATGATGAGATCAATTTCTCAATACAGCATGACCTGGCCTAATATCTCATATATTTTATGATATCTGCTGAGGCCAAACCACAGGTGCTGGCTCCACTAGCATGTTTGTGCTTGCTTTTTGATAAACAGTCAGACCTCTCTAGGACTGGGCAAGACCCTGAACCCCTTGCCCCAGAACAGCATGAGTCCTTGGCATGAATTCTACAAGGTGCTGAAAACTTTCCGAAGAGATTGTGATCCATGTTAATATGATCATGTCACACAGATTTATTGGCTGCATATTAAAGGGTCGTGAATCGCCTCTTCACACCTGGGTGTTCCTGATGTGGACAAAAGTGGATCGTCAAGACAGACTGGAGATGGTCCGTGTAGATACCACTAATGTCTCATGGCCAAAATAACCACTAGTGCTGCTCTTTAAATGTTCCCAAATGGTTGGAAAACCACACATCGTCCTGTCTGCGTTAATAACATCCTCGGAAGGTGCTCATTGAATTTCACAGAGCTGCATTCACTGTGGACACATTGCTCAGTTTACGACAGCTTTGTCAAACGAAAATGATGAGATTCATTTGCAATTTAATTGTAGTAAACGGATCAAATCATAATGACGATTTGTATGAAAAGTCAGAATTATGAAGTCTGTTCTTAAGAGGCCAAGCAGGCCACTTTTAATCATTATGCTTCGGATTGATTATTGCTAGGCTATGCTAACATTGTGTGAACACAACACTCAAAATAGCGCATAAATCACAGCTTCAAGGGTACAAAATAATAAGAAGGGCTACTTGTTTGATACAAACTTGCTGAAAAACATAGTTGCACAGATAACCTTTTAATGATAATATATGTGAAGTGACTGATCACATATCAATGTTATTTATTCCTCTCAATAATTATTAATAATTTTCACAACAATGATGGTAGGACATTTTTTTTATTACTTTGTTAGAAAAATAAAGTTCTATCCTGCAAAAAATAACTAATATTTAGTTACTACTAAATACCTAAAAGAGACTCAAATTACTTAAACTGAAATTCTGTGCACATTTTTTTGTGGAAAACAACAAGTTATTGCATATATGTGAGCATCAGGTTGCGCGCGATACAGAGAATAGTTTTAACGCAACCATGTAGAGTGGTCCAAAAAGCACCTATGCTTCAAATTCTCACATGTTACATGAGGATTTTCACTTGTGTCTCCTCTGTCTGATACAAGTTTCAATCCTCTTGACTTGTCTGCTTCTGTTCTGCTCGAGCAGTCAGCTCTTAAGACTATCATGAAAACAAGCATCTGTCAACCCGCTGAGAGGCCCTCTGATCTTCTTCTGCAGAGAAAAAACAAGACACATTGTCGAAGAGAAAAATGTTGCATCTCCAAAATGAAGGAATTGACACGTTACTTTCTCATTTCTTTATACAAATACGATTCTTATTTCTTACGATTGCAAGCGTGCAGTTCGCCAACACACCACACATCCACAGTCCACAAAAGACTGTTAGAATCCTAGTATACTTCTGCACATGACCTGTTCTCTCTTTTTTTCTGAGGATCCATCCTACACCAAGATACTGAAAGTTTACATTTGATGAACTCTAGACGCGTCAGTTTCCGAACAATAGATTCCTAATTAGAGTTGCCTTAGCATGACTCGCCGCCGAGATTTGTCACGCCGGTGTGAACTCTAATTGGGAAAGCTGATTGAGTGGCCACTCACGTGGAAAGCAACAAAGTCGTACTGAGTGATGAATCTAGACGAGCCGGATGTCAATGCTCGCGCCCACTACTAAGTTCTGATTGGGTGGAAGCCAGGGGGGATCATGGGATTTGACAAACCTGATTGAAAACGACAGTTTCAGGTCACAGAAGAAGAAAAAAAAACTCCAGTCCACTAATGAAAGACCCGAGGCGTGTCATTGAGATCTTTCCACCGATGTGAGAAGATCTGGAAATATTTTTGTTTTTTTAAGACTAATCTCATCCTGCAGCCCTGGAACCTTTTTTTTTTTTAATGTTCGTCTCTCGCCTAATTTTCGTCTCCTTTCCTCTGAAGTAACCATCCAGGGACACAGCCGATCGGAATCTAAGGACAAAGGCCACTTTTTTTGTGCGATTAATTCAATAATATGCTACGATATATATATATATATATATATATATATATATATATATATATATATATATATATATATATATATATATATATATATATATATATATATATTTCAACATTTTTTTTAATAAAACGATGTTGAGTTTTTTTTAGCTTTCTTGCATGAAAATGAACCAATCCCATGAAGCAAAAACGGTCATATTCAAATGTACACATAACTTTGTGAAACAACACTGAAGCGCCTGTGGCAAACCAGAGGGAAAGGTGGAACACAGGGGGCGGACCCCTAAGCTCAGGTTGGAGGAGGTGATCGAGGGAGTGTACCTCCCAGTGCAGCAGCCAATTGGCACATGGCATTGGACGCACCTGCAGCCTGGACTGGACAGGAGGATCCCTGAACTGCTGGAGAGGAGCCGCCACGGTAAACCAGTGTGCTCACCTCTCTCCTCTGATCTGCCCTCACAGGGCAAAGGAACCACTTTGTGAGACCAAAGACCCCGACCGGAAGGAATCTTTTGTTGAGTTTGACCCCACGCCCTTTTCCCTAAGCCTATTCATTATTGGACACTTTTTGTTGGAGTATTACAGTCTCTGAGGTTGCTGTTTTATTGCCGAATCTTGGCTCCAAGTCCCCTGGCTTGCGACACGCCGTAGTCCAAACAAAGTTGATAAACTTCATCACTCCTTTCCACCTTGACAAAGGCAGCGCAGACCAGATTCACTCATTCTGTTCATTCACAATAAAAGACTTGCACATATACTGTATCTGTTTGCCAGAGGGAACTCAGAGCGTTTAGCTAAAAGTCTAAATATGTCTGTGATTGTATTTGGAAACAAAGAATAAATGGTTGAATTGGCATTTAGATCATTCAAACATGCCCTAAAATACATTGTTTAATGAAAATATTGTAAAAATAAGATTTTTCCACTTCCCAACAGGATTTTAACGATACACCAGAGAACGGCAACGAGAGCAATTTGGGGTCGAGTGTCCAAGGACACACCAATAGGAGAATATTTAAGTCTCAGGTGCTGAAAACAGTAACTTTCCTCACCGTAGACAGCATCAATAATGCTACAATATCATTGGCTGTCAGTGAACACCAGCTATACACAACCTACCGGCTAGTGGAGCCGGGAAATTCAACCATCGATCCTCTGATTGAAGGAGGACCCTGCTCTACCACCAAGCCACAGTTACTCACAAGTAATTTGGTGACTGGCTCAGTGGATAGCATTCCAGTCTTTCAATCAGAGGATCGGTGGTTCTAAACCCGGCTTTGATAATCCATGTCCATGTGTCCTTGAGCAAGACACTTAACCCCGAATTGCGCCCCGTTGCTGTGTCTTTGGTATATAGAGCAAAAATGTAAGTCCACAAACCACTGCAAACTATGTTTACACACAGTAAATCAGGAGTCCTGGGGCTTTGCATGATTGTAATCCAGCCTCGGGGTACAACATGTATTTAAGATAAACCATAATTCTCATTATTTGCCCTTTTGCTACTGAATGCACAGAACTGAATACACTCTTTTCACCAGCTAGTTGCTAACCGTGTCCGTCGGTTCGTCAGAGATATTTCATAAAACAAACTAAGCCTGCTGCGGCGGTAGAAATGGGTGTTCATAACTGATCAAACTGGCTACTAGTCCGCCTGAAGTAGTGATGGAAGCGGCAGTCATTCAGACAGTCTTCCTGGAGGAGTCAGAGCTGCTACAGATAATTTTATGAATCCAGACACATTGGTGTTTGATTTTCCGACGTTGGAATGGATGGCGGAAATGGTAACTGTTGCTCCGAAGATAAGTCATGCCCCCTTTCCAGTGCGAATGAAGCACATGAAGCACATATAGTCAAGCGAGTAAACTTGAGTAAAGTGTGTGAACGTAGCATAAGGCATGGTGTTTCTGTTGCACACAGGAAATCATTTTCTTCTTCTCTGGTTTGGCTCTACAAAGTTTTATTTGGCCAAAGTCAGCCTTGAAGAAAGTCCAAAAGTGAAGCAAGCTCTACATGAAGGGCCAGCGAGACCTTCAAGATCTAACAGATGGACACTTTTTACATCCTGGCATTGATTTAAGTTAAACCTTTCAAAAAGTTGGCAACATTATTTCTCTGCTGTTGCATAAATGTGCCTCATGTGTGAAAACAGATCCTCAACAGAAGTGTCGGTTAGTATAGTATTCAGTCCAAAAGCAGAAGCACCTTCTCCCTAGTATCACAACATGTTTTGCATTAAAACAGAGAGAACTCAATTGTCTCTTACCAGTGGGAAGGCGTGGGAGATCTTGCCGTCTGGGGGAAGCTTAGCTCCGAAGCCATATGCCGGGAAGTGTTTGTCACTGTCGTAGTCCTGGATGATCTCTCCCACGGCCTTCAGCGCCATGGCGTACGCGTTCATCTGGTACGGACTCATATAGTGCAGTGAGGTGGGCTGGGACGGGTTACCTGGAGAGAAAAGCCCACATGAACGCGACTGTGGTGAATTCATAGCAGTCATGTTCAATGTCATGACTTCCACTTGGGACAGGACAGGAGCAGCATGCAATGTTCAGCGTTATGTGATCAACATGCAGAGTGAGGCAGCTTTTTCTCTTGTTTATCTCACACTTTCTATCAGAGTGACTGAAGATATGCTGTTGATTGGTGGCTGAGAATATGGTAAAAGTACAGAAACCCTCAGAGGCAAGTTTATGACTTAAGGACTGGTGAAAAACAGGTTTTTGCAGAATTCTCATTCTGCTGAACTACTTGATTTGAATTATGTTATCATTATGGTAACTTAGAACTCATGTTGTACAGTAATAATTACATTTTATCATGTTGTCATATTTGTTACCGCCAACAGCTGGATGCAAGCTTTTCTTTAATGCTGCCACAATTAATGAAATGTACAACATCTTCCTTCTGGGCTTCTGGATGACACCACTGAACTTACACCGAAGTGCAGCATCACAAATAATTAGACATTAATTTTGCGGCATATTTAAGTAATGCTTTTATATCTATGGTGTGAAAATCACCTGTACAAAGAGGACTGGTGAGAAGGAGGCCCGAATCTAACGTAACAACTGTGACAATCACAAACGCTGTGGGGAAGACAACAGATGGGAGGACACTTCCTGCATGCACACAGATGGGACGCAGTCCTACCGTTGGATGCTGTGAAGTCTATGGCCACAGTGAAATTGAGCTGTGTCCTGGTGGGAGATTGAGCACATCCGTGTTATTCAAAGCGGAGATGTTAGGACAGTGACAGCAGTTCCAGATGGGAGCACATTTACAGATGTCTAGATTGAGAAACTCATCAACAGCTCACAGCTGTCCCTTATAAACCACAAGGCAGGGGATCTGCACTATTATACCTAAAATACAGTCTGTTACGCTGCTTTCACATTCAAGTGATGACAGTCAGTGTTTTGTGTTGATGTTCAAAGTCTTTACATTTGGCTATTTTTACCTTGAGGATTTTGTTTGTATTTCTCCAAGAGTTCTATTGACACCAAATATCTGGGGTGTAATTACAATACACTTTCTTGATTATAGGTAATAGGTACACAAATAATCATTCAGAACTCACTGATGTTCCAAATCTGTGGTCAAATTAGGAAATGTATACCTCGGACATGTATGTGTGTGTGTGTATGTATGTATGTATGTATGTATGTATGTATGTATGTATGTATGTATGTATGTATGTATATATATATATATATATATATATATATATATATATATATATATATATATATATATATATATATACACAGTGCATTATATAGTGCTTCATTTACATTTGCTAACAATTTAACATAAATTTAACAGAATGTTTCATAAGTCCAAGTCAATGCACCACCTCAGTGATTTATATTTTCCAACAGAAAGTCTAAATGTTTTTTCAAACCCCTTCTCTCCACTGCCAAGAATAACATTCTTCTGAGAGGATAATTAATACATTATTTGTCGATCTAAATGTAGACACATTTTAATTTACTGGAATTTTGGAATCATCCCATCAAATACCCAACATTTGTTAATTGGTGTTTTTATTTGGAGAACGCAAGCCTTCTCAGGTTGCTGAACTCCCAAAGGGGAGGAAAAAAAAAGAGATGAAGGGTATGAGCGCGGTGTCCTTGATGTTAATTACAGCCATGTGATCAAACAGACGTAATGCTTACTGTGATGTTTAACGGAATGAGGAAGTGACCACAACTTCATGTCTATTGTACTAAACTTAACAGAACCAAAAGCTCGAGAGGCAGCAGCAGTCTACTTTGGAATGTGTGACTTTGGTGAATCCAAACTAACCTTTCACTTTGTGACTTTGAGAGTCACAAAGGACGGTCTGACGGAAAGATAAAACGGTAAAAATATTCTCAATATACATCAAATACATCTTTTCAACAAACTGTGTGAACTTGTAGTCTCATTAGTGCCCAAAGCAGATTCATGTCCCCACAGTGGTCTGGTGTGACCAGGCCTTAAAAAAGCAGAGTCACTAAAGGGCGACGCTGATGAAAGCTAAGAGACTGAGCTCTTACCCTCCTCTGATGAAGTCAACAAACGTGCATTCGGACTCCACTTTGAAAGACAGCAGAGTCACCTTGGAGATGGAGAAAATAGGAAGAGAGGTAGAGCACATGGGACAGAGATGGATCACAAGGAGGCGGTATAGCAAACATCATCTGTTTACTGCTCTGACACGTGGCAGCCACTGATGAAACACACTCCAGCAGCTCTTACCGTCCCCGAATTGACGTATTTCTTCTTTTTGCCTTTCTTTTTAGGATTCAAAACCTTGACCGCAAAACAGGAAACAAGAAATTCGTTTCTGTCTGACCAGAAATGTGTAGTTATTCAGTGCATGTCTGAGCTCCTGTGGGTGGATGTGGATAATATATTGTCGTCAGATATAGTGCTGTAATTTATAACACAAGAAATGAAAAATATATCACACTGTGAAGGGAACTATTGATGTTGTTGCGAGTTCTCAAAACAATCTTACATTTATAATGTCCTTTATACATGCAAAAAAATTGAGTTTTGGGTATTATTTTAATCAATTTCCTCATTGGCTGTTATTGCATTTTACCTCGTAGACATTGAACTGGCTTTGGCCTCTGGACAGTTCTCTATAGCTGGTGGTATACTCGCCGATAAAGTCATGACTGGGAGAAGGATGGATTTAGACAGGAAAAAACAGAGAAGAGGGAAGAAAGTTGTTATAATACATCAGCAACATGATTCCCAATCCTGTGTGTTTTAACAAAGAAGAAATACAATAGAAATAAAACAAATCTAAATGCGTGGTATTAAATAAATGCAAGCAAAACATAACATTAGCTGTATGAAGTAATTTTTCTGCCTCTACTTTTTTGCAGCAGAACAAGCTGAAAACACACGCATCGAGTAATAGTTGCCTATTGACACAACCAGCTGACACGGGGTAACATTAACATTCATTACGTCCGCCGGGGAAGACGGGAGAAGATTATGGCCCAATCCCAATCTCCACCCTAAAACCTCAAACCCTCAACCCTCAGGGACTCACTGACGTCAGCTGCTAACTGGTTGAGTGTGAGAGTCTGTGAGGGCTTGAGCCGGTGTGAATATGAATGGGACAGCACTTTGCTGCAACATATCGTGACTACATAAAAAATATTGTGTGCAATTATGTATTTATTTAATTATTTTTATTCACTGGTTTGAACGTCTTCCTCACAAGATGAGAAGTCATTTTATTTTATTTACTTGTTTTTCTCAAAAAGAAATGTTTGATGAATATACAATATATATATATATATGTATATATATATATGTGTATATATATATGTATATATGTGTATATATATGTGTATATATATGTATATGTGTGTGTGTGTGTATATAAATATATATATATATATATATATATATATATATATATATATATATATATATATATATATACACATATTCCGCTTGCAATCCTCTAATTCATGTGTTTTTATGTTCATGTAAAGGTATTTTATCGGGCTAAATGCCCATGTGCCTCTTTATTTACCTTCTTTTTTTTTACGTCTCCATTCTTCCATTGAGAACTGCGTGTTTAACCTTAAGTTGCAATGCATTATGGGTAATTCCCTTAGGCAAAGTCTATCTAATTTTGACTCGCGGAAAGGGTTCATAAAGGGCTCAAAATATCTGCCACAGACCCTCAGGCACTCGACAATTTGACAATGGGACACCCCTAAACCCTCGAGGACTTTGCAGGAGTGCGCTTCAAAGTCTGTGAGGATGGAGATTGGGATTGGGCCTATGTGTTTGGACGTGTGTGAACAAATGTGTGTGGGGTTTTTTGTGACAGTTTTTAAACCATCATTGACTGGTGACACCTAACCAACCATTCAGGGATTTGTAGATTGGCACGCCTGTAGTTGGTAAGGCACAATTCAACTCTGTTTGGTTCTACACCAACTCCTGAGGGAAATATCTGGCTCTTAAGTTGTTGATTGCTCCTTAATGTTCACCAGCTATTCTTAAACTGTGTCTGTCTCATGTTTGGTGCTGGGCAGGTAGTGAATAGAGGTGTTGTTGCTGCATTTGATCTGAAAACAGCTGACTGGAGTTCCAGCCGAACACAGATTATAAATACTATAAACCTATTTCACTCTCATACCTCCTCCGGACCACGATGGAATTTAAAATCAAGTGTGACTCTCACTCTGAGCATCAACTTTAAAACGCTTGTTTGTTTTTTTAGTTGTGACCAGTTTCTCCAAAGAGACTTCCTTCATCCAGGAGAGGCAGGAATAAACGTGTCATTATATATCCCCAACATCTTAAATATATAGCACTAGAATTTTAGTCAAAGCCAGCCGTAACATGTTTATTGAAGAGGCCAATGATTCACACTGTAAATCATCAATTAGCCAGTTGCCTGGGTGTCCGTTCGGCTATCAACTAAGGTATTTCCTCCTCAGAAGTGTCTTTTAAAAAACAGTGAGTAGGATTAACAGTTAATGTTTGTGTTCGTACGAATAAGGAAAAATATATTTGGTCTGCCAGTGCGCAATTCAGATCTGCCTGATTTCACGCCCTGTAGAAGCCCACATTCAACAATAAGTTGTCAATGCAAAGCACCGCATAAGTGATGATGCAATGCGAGCCTGCTGATCAAGGACTCTTCTTTGGTAAATCATGGCGATACCCCAAAAGGACTAATTAATTTCTACAAATCGCTCCAAACGAAAGTAGGAGATATATCTATATAAAGATATAGATATATAATTACATATACATATTGTAGATAGTTAACTACTATGTCAAGAGGTATCTATTAATCTAACAACATATAGAGAGATACAATGAGTCTGAATTTGCATATAATTCCATTACTTCCAGAGTGTATGGTCACTTCATTTGATCTGTTCTAGAAGGGACAATCCCTTTCATCTCCTCTTGGGAGGATCCCTCAGAAAAAGGAGGTTTTATCTGAACATGAAACCAAATCCCCTCCGGCATCATCAGGCAAATATCAACTTCCTGCATGGCCTCTGATCATCGCTGCATCCAAATATATCCCCACCTGAAGCTGTGTGTGACACCAACGCTGCCTCTATTTAGAGGGGGAATCATCAAGGAGCAAACAACATGCAATCATATCCCAGTGGGGAGGCAAAGAGGAGAAACAGAAGAAGAGGGGGATGGTAACAAAGCAATGAGGTTTAGGTAAAGGAAGAAACCGTGTCAGTGTCCCCCATAGCGTTACATATATCTTAGATATTACTGTAATTTACCAGATAAACATTTACATTTTAAAGGACTACATAGTTTATAATGAGTTGTTCTGGCATCAGTGATTATGCAATAGTATCATTGTTATTTTTAAGTAAATGATTAGGTTGTATAGTTCAAAATGATCTGCTTGTCAAAACCATGTCCTGTTTTTCTGTTTCGCTGGCTTAAATAATAAAAGTAATACGAAAAGCAGACAAACTTAATACTTTTACTGCTGCGTAATTGGTAAAGTAATGTTTTAACTTCTTAAATGAGAATATGTAATGAGCCATTTTTGGGTGCTATTTTTCCCACGTCTTTGTATCTATGTGACGAATGGGGACAACAGTTTTGAAATTGCTGTTTTTTTGCCAGCAACAGATTGTTATTAGAAGAGTCTGACATCATTATGGAACTAACAAAAAAATAAAACATTTTCCCCTTGTGTTTATTTTTATCTCCACCACGAGGTAGTGTGTGCATTCGTGAGTGAGTGAGTGTGCACCTCTGTGTCTGTCCACGGCTAATCTCGCATTCTGCAACAGCAAATGGCTATATATTTTGGATGCCCAGTTATGGCTGATTTAGACAATAGCGACACGACCAGAGATCTCAAAACAAGACTTCTTTGAGAGAAACTTGATGAGACACAAAACCCAACAAACAGACTGGATCAAGCCAAAGGTAAAGACAATAAAATTAGCCATAGAACAACATAAAGGGGCACTCTCAGTCGTGGACGCGCACGTACATGATTCTCCTGGCGAAGATAATACTAAGAAACAGAGAGCTTAATGTCAAGGAAACGATTTCAATTCTTTGTAGGGTTATTGCCACAATTTTGTCAGACCCTTATCATAACTATCTGAGATCCAAAGGGATTACATTACAGACCATTTAGCAGTTCATGACTACAGCAATCTTTTTCAATACTGGACCAATTTCAGAAAGTGTTGTGAGCCGTCACGTAGACACAAAAACATGGGAAAAAAGGTCCAAGTTTAAAAATACTGAAGTTACCCTTAGATGTTTTAGCATTGCAAACTGGTCTCAACACATATCCGTGAAAATAGCTCCTTTTGTGAACCACTTTGTCAAAAATCAATCAACATTTCCAATTGGAGTTTTCACAATCTTATTTGTTTGCAAAAGCGGATAAAAAGTTAAATCTTTTCATATTAGTGTTATTGCCACATTGGTTGGATGCCCTTCAGCTCATCTATATGTAGCACGAGATGGAGACTTCATTAGGATTGTTGTGTTCACTGGGTCTAGACACTTGGTTTAATCCTCTCTGACAAACTGTCAGGATTATTTAAAAGGAGTTTATTTAAACACAATCATGGCCCTATTTTAAAGTTAATGGCTGAAATCGCTGACAATGGCTTGTCGTCGACACAAAAGTTTCTTCCCATGCTGCACCGGAAGAAAGACAGAACAGAATTATCTGTCAAATCCTCAAGAACAGCAGCACACTGAGAGTTACTGCCCATATCAGACTGAAAGACTTTGTTGAAACAAAGCAAGACAAATATTTACTATTACTTTCTTGTGCCTTTCAGTTAGGGATTTGGAAATCTGGGACAGGGGATTTATAAAAAGAAAATACCACTAGAATTTCGACGAACCAAAAGTGTATGGATAACAGCAACAAAAGGCCAGAGAGAGAGAAACCCACACACAAGGGTCCCTGTGGGCTCCTGTCGTACCACAGCCAGTGGGAAAGAGAATCTGTGTCGTTGCTGCGGTCAGTGCTCAATAACCCTGACCCTCCTGTCCTTTCACCTGCCGATTGTTCTTGATTTATTACTCAGCGTGTGCAAGTGCGTAATAAGACCCTCCTCCTCCTCCTCCTCTTTCTTTTCCTCCTCCTCCTCTCCCGCTCGAGTCCAACAGAACAAGGTGTGACATTTGAGGGATTCAATCTTGAGCTGAAAATGACTAAAGGAAAACGAGGGGGGAAAAGACGGGAGCGTGAGAACTCACCTCCCGTCTCTGTCCCAGTCGTACACGTCCACCTTGACCGTCCTGGAGGGAGGTGAGATGAGGGAGTTGAGGTGAGACGAAGCGATATAAGAATCAAGGAGAGAAGGGGGAGAGAAGAGTACAAGGGGTGAGAGAGAGAAATGTCAGAAGGAGGAGAGGAATTAACAGAGTTTTTTGTAAAGTGAATGAAGTAAACCTTTCATGGTCTTCCTATCAAAGAAAGTTTCCCTTTTTAACAAAAAACACACAAAAAAGATTCACATTATACAATTCAAATTTTCAAAGATTGAATGTTATAAAGGTGTCTTTTAAAGAATATACATATGTTTTATATGCAACAATAATCCATAAACCTTGCCTTACTTTGTCATCAAGGGTCAAAAGCATAAGGAAATATTCAAAGACTGGTAATAATGAATCCTCCCTCTCATCAAGTATGCATCTAGTACAGTAGGACACACAGAATAATACACACAGTATATTTTGAAAACCATTACAACCAGTTGCTGTAGACTCAAGGTCCTAAGCTAGTTGTTGCCCTCTCTACAAGGCTGAATTATGTATTAACGGCAGAATTATAAACCGTCAAATTCAAATAATCACTAATTATGTGACACAAGCAAATCCAGGACTTTTAAGAGCCCTCAGGTCTGGGGCCCCAGGGTGGTTCCCTACTTAGATAATCCAACCTCAGGAATAATAACATATAATTAGCACCTGATTTTCTTTACATCCCTCTAAACTTGCTTGCTGCTGAACAGGTGGCGCTGTGTGTACAGTAGGGATGTCACAATACCAGAAAATTAGCAGTTAATAACAATACCAGAAAATTCTACAATTCAGGATATCTAATTCAAAACCACAGTTAAAACAACAACCAAACAACACAATAAACCCCATGTACTTCAACACACATATTTCCATACAGTTTTTTGCAAATGTATTATTAATCCCTAAAAATCCAGTTCAGAAATTTGCAAGAAATAAAGTTGGTGTTATTCTATCTTCTTTTTTTAAAGTCCTTTTTTAGCAAACGTTTACCAAACATGAGGAAATAGTGCATTTAGAGAGGATTAATTTTAGCGGTGGAATAATTAACATGTGGTGCTGGAGCAAGTATTTGGGGCAGTAGGACAGTGTGTGAGGGATTGAGCCAAAGTAAAATACAGTGCTCGTGTTCATGGTGATGAAGGAACCCAGTGCGACAGTGTGACTCACTGATGTTTTAATAGCTCAGAGGAATCTATCTATCTATCTATCTATCTATCTATCTATCTATCTATCTATCTATCTATCTATCTATCTATCTATCTATCTATCTATCTATCTATCTATCTAACTAACTAACTTTTGTAGTGTCTTTTGATACAATTATTGTTATTGCTCTACAAGACAATATCAGATGTGATTACAATCAATTCAAGCATTGAAATGAAAAATAATTGGCTAGTTTAGTTCTGGAACAAACAAAAGGTGCGTGTGTGTGTGTGTGTGTGTGTGTGTGTGTGTGTGTGTGTGTGTGTGTGTGTGTGTGTGCGTGTGTTTGTATGTGTGTGCGTGTGCGTGTAATGGTCCATGGCCAGTGTAAATCAAGCGGCAACCTCCAGTTCTGAAAAGTCAGGTGTGTTATGCCTGGCCTAGGCATGACACACCTGACACACCTTGTATGCTACGCTCCGGAAGCGTAGCATACGAACGGGTCTCCCCACCTCCCAAATTAGGACCAATGCTGCAGTTTGTAAGAAACAATGGTTGTTTATTTTTCACGCAGTGTCATAATTTCTTCAGGGTGAGCCCAGCCCAAAATAACAAAGAAAACAATCTGAGCAAGGCACCTAACTTTCCTAGACCAGTGGTTCTCAACCTTTTGTTTCAGTGATGTCCCCTCTGTGAAACTTCTTTTCAGCCAAGTACCCCCTAAGCAGCATAAATCATTTTTGGTTAAAAATGGAGGCCACGGTCAGATGACACTTCCAGGAGTTGTGACAGGTAGCTTGCTACGCTGTGCAGCATGGCCCAATTGGAAGCTGGAGAAAGAGAGCCGGCCCCCACAGGTTCCCCCCTTAGTACCCCGTTCAATCACCTGCAACGAAAAGAAGCACGGCAAAACATCTAACAGCACACCTTCAGGCAGGGAGGTGAACAGCATTACGTTTAGGCTTTTTTCCCCAATGACCCTCTGAGTCATAACATGAAGCAAGTGTCTTAAACTTGCATTATTTCTAAAGGCCAGCAGGGGGCAACTTTTTAAGTCCAAGCGTAGAAAAGTCTAAGAGAATATGACGTCTCACTTGATTTATTCCTTCAGTAAACTTTGTAAACATGAGTTTATGGTCTCAATCTCTCGTCTAATTATGGTCACTTCCAATCACTGGTTGCAAAAAGCCAAGACAAACTTGAAGCTTTAAAGCAGTGGTCCACAAACCAATGGGTGATGTCACAACACCAACGTCAACTTCTTATGTACAGTTTGTGGTATAAATACAATAATTTTTGTGAGATTTCCGATGAATTGCCTCCATGTTGGTCTCAATAACACCAGCACTGGCCTGAGACTGAGAGCATGGCCGACTGCTGGCATTATTCTGAACACCACAGGGTCCAACCTCATCTTCACAGAGTCAGCACGCTCCGCTTTAACATGTTTTTAATTTGGCTTTACTCTAGTCATGCCAAAGAAAAACAACATCTAAGTCAGTGAGTATTTTCAGTAGCAGTTTAAATAATAGGAAACTCAGTCGCATAGCTAATGAGCCCAAATGACAAATCGGACAAACAATTAACTAATGCAGCAAACTGCTTTGTAAGGTCTCCCTCTCTCCCGAAAGCGATAGTTGATCAAACAAATAATATCCACAAGTTAAAAAAGGGATTCAAAAATTTTAAATAAACGAGGAACCAACATGGAGAACTGTTCCAACCTTAGCAGAAAACATTAATTAGCTTACCATAGCAATAGTCTACTCTCAGCCAGTCTAGAACATCAAGTCTTCCTGGCGTTATGTTATGTGCAGAGTACTGTACGGCTCGTACAGTACTCTGCACATAATCTGAACAGTGTACATTTTAGCCGATCTTTATTTATAGTTTGATTTATTGTTCAATACTACGAGTGTGGTAGTGCGTTAGAAACCTGCGGTTCTCTGGATTAGAACTATTTCAACCAGTTCAAGATCAGACCACCTCAGCAGCTACAGTTAATGTGAATGTCAGACAACAAACAAACAAGCAAACAATATAAATATCTAGGCAACTCACCGATGATGCCTCATAGTGACCCACAGATCAATCACATTCCAAAAATGTTACGTTGTAAAAAGGTCCAGATGATCCAATCCAGAAAAATATTTTGTCCAAACCACATGATTACATTCATAAATATCCACAAACTGATGCTGCATCATTTCAAATCAGCCGACTGTAATACCATGGGAGCATGTTTGCGTGTGTGTGTGTGTGTGTGTGTGTGTGTGTGTGTGTGTGTGTGTGTGTGTGTGTGTGTGTGTGTGTGTGTGTGTGTACGTTCAAGCAATCAAGAATAGCCCTTTTAGCATAAATGTGACTTTGGGTACCTTTATTTTATTGGAAAACGTCTTGACATAACCTTTGTAAATCATGTGTAAAATCTTAATTTTCTGTGATATTATAAACCAATTTTTACTTGGACTAGGTGAGGATTTATGCTACGCTCCCATTGTGTTTTCCAGCTCATGAGTCGTAGCTATAATCAGACATCTATTTCACGACAAAATTCAGGCGAAAATAGAAAACCTTCTACATATGTGAGTTCCAACTTATATTACTCAATGTGAATAACACTTAATGTGATTCTGACTGTTGGGGAGAAAAAAAAGAATGTTACATTTCAAAAGAGGCCAAAACCATGCATTTACTCAAAATTAGAAGAATCTTAAGGGATCATTAAGAGGATATACATTTATGTGTAATTTCTAATTAGTACTGGGTGTAATTAGTTTTGCATTTATCTATGATCTTATATTAATTCATATATTAAATAAGATTCATTATACACACTTTAAGGTTGTCAGAACTGCATCAATAACAAAGACGGTACCGCCACTTACTCAATGACACAAGATCTTCAATGTTCAGATTTTCCTTCTGACCAGATCGAGATTCAAGTAGTATCAAAATAAAAATAAAGGCCGTGGGTGCGGTAACCACAAACAAATAATGTCCGGTAACAAATAGAGGCCGTGGAATCCATGCTGTGGTTTTGTAACATTTGGAGAATTTTTTGCGAGAATTGCATTTGTTTGGCAATTGGATGGTGACCACTTCAACCCACTTATTGTTAGCTTGGAAAGCCACAAATCCTGTGAATGCCCTTCATGCCTCTAGTTTGTGGCTGTGATTATCCTACACTTCATGACTGGTCAATTTATACAGTGACGTCAAGTTTCACAAATTGGTCTCACTATGTCAAATAACTACTATGTGGACTAAAATCATCATACATGAATACAACTGGGCTCATTGAGGCATCTCATCTTTTCTGTCAAACATAATTGTCAAGTCCAAGATGATTTAGGGACCTCAATATGCAGAAATATTTAAATACACCATTTTTAGAAAAGGCGAAAAATAGCATTTACACTGCTTGAAAAAAACTGGTTGTTTTTTGGCCCAAACATCTTGTGATTACCACAAAGTGGGCATGTTTGTAAAGGGGAGACTTGTGTGTATCCAAAAACCAATTTACATTCACATATGTTGAAGTGAGACATCAAGGGATGACATCAAAAATCGTCACGGCAGTTGTCCCTTCCCAAAATGTAGCTACTAACAAGTTAGTAGGACGTGGTTGGTTCTGATGGATTGATCAGGTCGTCGAGGTTGATACGTTTATCTTCAGTCTTCTATAGCCTCTACAAGACAGTTATGTGGCCTGGGATCAGAGGTTTATGTTTTCAGAATGGCCGTCAAAATTATCATAAGCATCAATCCATACAAAAGTCTGGCGTAAATATACATTTTTCCTACTGTATATTTGAGTTCCTCCTTTTTTTGACTTCATGCTTATCCTCTGTAGTTTCTACAGGACACATTTACAGACACAATTCTTCCTGAATGCACTTTGAATAAAAATGTAAGCCAAGAGGTAGTGTTTTAAACTACTTACAACCAATAGGATGAACACATGGTAATTTATCACCTGCCAGGAGATATAGCAAAAGTCTCCAAAGGGGGGCTGGTAGATCACAGCAACATTGACCTCTGACTGCTCTGCTGTCGCCTCACCTGTCATAGTCTCCATTACAAAGAGCTCGAACGGGAATGGTAAACGGCTGCCAAACGGGGTTCAGATTGTTCTTGATCACCTCGGTCTTGTGGCAGATGGTAAACCTGGAAACACAAAGGGTCAGAAATTTTGGTTTAAAAAACACAGGATGGACAAGAAATCTGTCAGAAGGGTTTTTCACAACGGTTCTATCTTCACTTCAGTAAGAGAGAGAGAGAGAGAGAGAGAGAGAGAGAGAGAGAGAGAGAGAGATGTTTTGCGAATGTACCAGGGTAAATATTCAATGGAAGCTCATTTCGACACACACAGTCTCTTGAAATGCATTTCAGCATGAGACAGCAGAAATCTAACAGGCTCCGCAGAGGGTTTGGATTCTGAGCTGCATGTCTAAGATATTGAAGGATACAGTTGTACAGATTACAACTTTATGTCTCGATGTCAAGAAAATCTATTAGCCCCTTCTTCCATCCAACGGGCAAGAAGTTTTGAAACTCCTCATGGGATTGAATCCAACAGCGAAATCTGTCAGTAGGCATTCAACCGCTGTTACTAACAAATGAAGTTTAGCAACAGAGAAGCCAGATACCTTGCCAAACCAAAGGACAAACAGATGGACTGCACAACCACGGGCACCTTCAGGAAACACACACTTACGTCCCATCCTCGTTGCTCCTGTAGAAGACGAGGAAAGGGTCAGACTTGCCAAAGAAATCCTTTTTGTCCAGCTTGTTGGCACAGAGCTGCATAGTGGCTATGTCCTGGTATGGAGGAAAACAACAGATTATTGTTTACACCGTTTACTCATTATTTCTCTTCACTTCACACAGTAGCTACGATGGACAAATCCAGATTGGATTAATATAAGGTAAACTTAATTAACCTTAATTTAATGAACAAGGTTAAAAGTGTGATATATGGGATTCAGATCAATAATATAACAGAAAAAAATGTGTCTATGTAAAGATGTAGTGGGGTAATGTCGACCTGAGCAGAGAGTGAAGTGACTTCATCTTTGTGTGTGGTAATCAGAGTAATTTCTTTACATAGCTTTACATTTCTTTACAATGTCATTCAGAGGGGTGGGAATCCCCAGAGGCGTTTTTAAGTCTACGCTATTAAGTCACAATACGATCTTATTGCAATTTTTTACATTTTGCGAAATGGTAAGTACTGTTATAACATATACTGCAATGTATTACCTTTTTTCAATAGCAAAGTACCTCCGGTAATTCCATTAAAGCTAATGCGGAAAAGTGTGCTCTTTCTAATGTCTATCAGGGGGCAAATTCTAGGGAAACATTACCACTTCTCACTGAATTAATTTAGTAAATGATGGTCCATTGAGAGTAAACTACCTTGTGATTGACAGGTTGCTACCATGGTGTTGTCCTGTCTGGGAATTGTCTGTGATTTTAGCCTTAAAACTTGAACACTTTTACAGTGCGTTTTCACTTCATAAAAAAGGTAATTGTACTATTTTGGTTGCGAGGAAATGTCCACCACCTCCTGTCACGCAACCGCCAGAACGAAATCCAAAACTTGAGGCTTCAAAACTGTAGTCACAAACCAATGGGTCACAATAACTACTTCCACTTCCTATACATAGTCTGCGGTTCTCTCTACGGTAAACACTGTAAGCTCACCACAGCTGCCGTCGTTTGCACCGTTAGCATTTTTAGCACTCTTAGTGCTCAGCCGTTGCCATGTTGAGAAGCGATGTGCTCAGAATCTCAAATAAAAAACTTTTAAGTTAACTCAAATCTGAAGTAATTTTAATGTCCCATACTAATTTGAACAGCTGGTTGATCATGACTGATACATAGAAATAAAAGTAACCAAGGACAGACACAGGTATTTATACAGGAAAACCAACAGGCCTCAAATGTAAATTTAAAATGTGAACTTTGCATTAATTCGCCTTTGAGGGCTCTGCGGTATACCATCATCGCTATTTTATAGCTGGCGGTGCTTCCTCACATTCAAATGCATGATATAGCATCAGGAAGGTTAAACTTAATTCTGTATATACATTACAGCAAACTGCGTTCTTGGTATTCAAATAATTAGCAGCATGCAGGTAATTGCATGTGTTAGCATTAAGAAGTGAGGACTGTAATACCATGGGAGCATGTCTGTGTGTGTGTGTGTGTGTGTCTGTGGGTGTGGGAGTCTCTCTTTGATTGGAGTATCTTATTTACCCACCGTGGCAAGAAAAGTGAATTACAGACTTGAATACATAATTCATGAGCGGCTCTCATCATGACTTTGAAGGAAAAATACAAATTCATTTTCCCTCCACGTGATACCAATGACAAAATTATTCTGTCCGTGCGGTCATTTAAATTCCGTCGGTAAAGTTAAAAAGGGAAACGCAACTCATGAAATCTGCTTAACTTTGTGAGCTCTGTGTCAGACTGCTTATACCACAATGTGTGTGTGCGTCTAATGAAACAGTGTCCTGAGTTTGATCTGGTACAAACCCGGCAGTTACTGAGCTCCTCGGCGGAGAAAACGATGGATCCACACTTCTTCCCAGGAATCCCACTAAAAGAGAGGAGGGCAGGGAGGGGGGGAAGAGAGAAGAGAGAGAGAGAGAGAGAGAGAGAGAGAGAGAGAGAGAGAGAGAGAGAGAGAGAGAGAGAGAGATGTTTTGCGAATGTACCAGGGTAAATATTCAAAGGACGTTCTCTTTTTTTACCTAGAAAACAACAGGTAATAATAAATTATTATTAATAGATTAATAGTTAAAAACTAATAAACAAAAACGATAACAACATTAAGCACTAGTGTTAGTATCGCTATTTATACACATTGTATTTTACTCTCTATTTATACATTTTAGTTGAATTTCATTTTTTCTATTTTAGTTGAATTGTTTACTTTATTTATTTACTCTTATTGATATTTTGTTCATCAGTAGTATTTCTTTACACTATTTACTATATTTTGTATTTTCTTGTGTTTTGCTATTCGGCTTTCATGTTAAAACCGGTACTGAAAAACTATAAGCAGGATGAGACGTGTACGATGATTAGACAAATGAGGTAAATACTGTTCCATGCAATGTCCAGTCAGCTGTTTGACCTTTCGCCAAAGGCAAAAAATTGAGTGGGCGCTTAAGCACACACGAGGAAATCCTCCATTGAGGTTACAATGTTGGGAGAGAGGTTCATAGCAGATATCAGAGTTTTAACTATGAGCTAAACCTGTGTCCATTACAATAGCAAATGCTAGTTTAGAGCGAATAAACCCAGCTTACAGTTTAGTTTGGTCAGAAGGTAGCGCTATAGGCGCAGATGTACCGGCAGAAAAAAGTGTTCATGCTTTATGGGAATGTCAGCAGAGACGGTGACGGCTGAATAGTCATGTTCACTACATCAGAATGTTTTCTGCAAAGTCAAAAGTCACCTTAAAGCAAGTAGAAAAACGTTTTGAATTGAAGGAAGTTTGACCGAATGTTGAATGTTTCCATACAGTTTTTCTGAAGTTACTTCATAATTTGCATGACAATATGTGAGTGGAAACACAACTGCTGACAAATCCCGTCTTCCTTCATCATATGGAGGTCCGAGTGAAGGAGTAAATGAAAAAAAAAAAATCCCACAATGAAAAGCTTTGTAAATAAAAGGTTTACTAGTTTGTAATAGTAGTGACTTATGTTTGTGACTACACACACCCACACACAGTGTAAATAGGGGAAATCCTACGCTGTACATCACACAATCAGACAGCAACCCTCCATTTGCAGCCAGTCACAGTCCACCCTGGTGATTGATGTTAGCAGCGGTGACAGAAATGCTGACCCTGGATCAGATCCTCACCACTCACAATTATCACATACGGAAGGGAAAAAAGAGGTATTCTGCTCTGGAGACACGCCACCAATCTTCTTCCTGATCAAGGCTCGGTGCCCAGCCCCCGTGTTTCTCTCAGGGGAGATGTGACTTCTCATTCGGTGATGAATTACGGGACAATCTCGGTAATTGTATTGAAATTGGATCTGGATTAAGAAAAGCAGGCTGGAAGTCATTTCTCACAAGGCAGGGATCCCCGATACAGCAAGTATTAGGGTAGGAGGAGGGGGCTCACTGCTGTGTCTTTATGGTTGCTGAAGGATGCTTTGTTGTCGCACTTCTTCATACGTCTCATAAACCCACTCCAGATTAACAGACACTAGTGGTGCAACGGATCATAAAATGTACGAATCGGATTGGATTTAGCTGATTGTTGCCATCAACCAGAAAATAGTGATGCAATTAGATGATATTTCAAAACTCCCTTTGTTTCACTCACTGAGCCTCAGCTACTTTGTGTGACAAATTAATTTTAGTAAATTGTGATCATACTGACACATTGATCTAAGATGACGAACATTAATAAACCTGCTAAACATCTGCATGTTAGCATTCTGATGTCAGCATTTAGCTCAAAGCGCTGTACCTAGGCACAGCCTCACCGAGTTGCTCGCGAGACTATGACCTACTGACGCGCTCATTTTGAAATACTATTGCTATACTATATTTCACATGATCGAGTTAATGTTTCATTCATATCATGTCAGTATAAGGATATGGGGGTGATGGTTGTAATACACAAAAATATTTGCTCACTTGCGATATTCTCCTAAAATACTGTAAGTTATTAGGGCCCGAGCACCGACAGCGTTGGGCCAAGAAAGAACTTTTTGAAAATGTCATGTTTATTATTATTCTGCAATTTTATTGACTTTTGGGGGGCTTCATCATATCCCACAAACTTACATGTATATCAGGACTAGTAACTGCTCTCTCGCATTTGGGTACAAAAGAAATGCAATGTTTTTTAAACACACCCATCGTCCCCAATGACGGTTTAACTTGAAATTTGACACACCTGTCGAGCATTTAATCCATTTTCTCTCTTCATCTCCATCTCTGTGTGTAAGGGGATGACACGCCGGGAGGAAGAAAACATTTTTAAAAACCTGCATAAGTTAAAGTTTTTAAGTCAAGTCAAACTCTCAAAAAGTTGGAGAACCTTAATCATCTACTTGATAACTCCCTGTGGCTGCGAGTCACACTCCATCCCCACAACACGACGCGGTGATTCGTTCCAGCCACTTGATACCGCTCCGCTAAGAGCGATCGGCCCAGATGCGGCGCTGTGATTAAAACAACCAGCTGAGGTTCAAAGACGTCGACTGTAAATGCCTGTGACACATGCATGGGCACAAGCACACACTGCAAGCACACGTCGCATTATTCAACATAGTCTTGACGAGGAGCCGCTTACTGTGTGTGACCTTGAACATTGGGTTTCGGTTCGGTCAGTTTGCCATCCATTTCTCAGCCTTTGTTGTGGACACAGTCGTGAGTAAAGCTCCTCACCTAAAACAACTTCATCTGAAACAGTAATTAATTCCTGCACTCTTAACTTCCTCTCAGTTTTGTTCTCTTTTTAATCAATCTCTGCTCACCCTCCTTTAAAAAACGACGCTAACAGTGATGTATGAGCGTCTGCAGGCTGCAATCTCTTCGATAATTACTTTTGAATGGGCGGCGGGTGTGTGTGTGTGTGTGTGTGTGTGTGTGTGTGTGTGTGTGTGTGTGTGTGTGTGTGTGTGTGTGTGTGTGCAGTGTAAGCAAATACACACACACTGCCACCACTGCCACCACTGTCACAGCGAGACCTATTCCCATTCTTGCCTGCAACTCTACTCCAAAAAGTTTTGTGGTGGTGAAGCTGCAGCCTCTTTAGTGGATTAGACGCACAGCAGGATGGAAGAAATCCAGTACAGATGAAAAAAATAACATGATGGAGATGGAAGTCACCAAAGAAAATGTGTGTGGATGTGTCAAGTCCTTCGGCAGGAGTGTTTCCCACACGTTTCTTGTCCCTCCTCCCTCCTCCCACATCTTCCACTGCCCACACACGTTATACAAGATCACACACACAGTTACACAACGATAAAGAGTCCAAAGAATCCTCTTAAATAAAGGATTTTGTAGCAATTTAGTAGAACTGGACCAATAAAATTCTTAGTCGATTAAAAATCATAAGATTTTGTTAATTAATTGGTTACCCAACATGGTTGAAGAAGTTTCACCGGACGTCAATTGTCAAGATTTTTTGCGCACTCAAATCCATTGTTGTTAGTGTGGACACATATTAAGAGCGAATGCCGTTGTGGCGTGCAAGCACTCCCAAGAGCCTATTTTCTCGGGGCGCAAGTCATGCGACGAGGAAAAAACTACCTTCGATATAACAGATACTGTGCATTTTTCTTTCTTCAGTAAAGATAAGTCTATGGTAAATACATGGCGGAAAAGTTAATAAATTTAGTAAAGTGACTAGCAGAGCTTTAGAATATGTTCCACAGCCTATTTTAATTGCTTCCAAAAGTCACAACATCAGGTTGAAAGATCAGCCACTCTAGCGCAGACCAAGTCAGTAGTAGTCAAGTAGTGTAGGCCTAGCATGGCCGGCTACATTGTCGCCAAGGAACTGTTGCACCAGCGCTCGTTGACGTGGTTATGTCGTTAGACAGCACTGAGAACCGGCTTTTTGACATTTTTGTAGTCGTAGAAACAACAGGGCAAAACAAAAGCATAGGTTGAAGTTTCACCATGTGATTGGAGCACTAAATAGATTTTAAGACCAGCTCTATCTCTATCAACAGATTCTGATATGATGATTTTGAAATAAGATTTAAAAAATCTAGATGCTAGTAGGATTATAAGCTATGGGAAACATGGACATGGAAGACTTGGCAAGGACAGCCACTGTCTTCCCTGGAACCTCAAAAATACCCTTTCTTCCAGAGGCTTATCTGTCGTCAAGCCGATTTAGAGCTTGGCTCAACCTTGATTTGTCAGCCGTCAATTTTTGGCTTTATGTCACCGTATTCCATTAAAAATTAGAATGAGCTGTGATTGTAAAAATCAGGCGGCAACCTCCAGTTCTGAAAAGTGGAGCCAACTAACATAAAACTAATATCCATCAGGGGTGTCTCTGGTTGTATAGAAGTCTATGAGAAAATGACTCAATCTGTAGTTTCAAGTGTCAGACGGCAGACATCGATGTGCTGCCTTACATACTGTGGGTTCACGCGTATTCAGGTAGGTCCTGATTGGACGGCGTGAAATTTCAAGCAGGGGGGTAATATCCATATAATCCAAATGAAGGCTTTGTTGATGGCCGAATTGCCGAAATTGAATCCTCGATATTCCAGTCTACAAACCAAAGACTGCATCCACTTCTTATATACAGTCTATGGTGACAATGCATAACAATAAAGAGGGTTCCTCTTACACTGAAGATGGAACTTCTTTGGGAGATGTGAATAGTAAAAGATGGACGTTATGTGTGTGCCACCATATTTATCTGGAACAACACAACTGAGTCTCGGGGTGGACTGTGAAAGTGAAAAGTACCTCATGTGCCGTGTGCTGACTCTCTGGTGTGGAAGCAGGAAGAATCTTTCCCCCATCTTTTCCTGCAGTTAATCTCTCTAACCCTGACTGTCACAGATGCAGTATGGTCCTTTGATAACTATATTTTACAAGAAAGAAAGATACAAGAAAATCTGAACGCATAATTTCAATGTTTCCCGAACAAAGGATTCATATTATCAGGGAAACTAATTAAAGAAACGCTACAGTAATGGTCTTGTCCTCAACACTGGCAAGACCTCGGAGCTAATCCTGAATTTCAGAAAGAAAGCTCCCCCTCTGCAACTTCTGTGGATTAAAGGTACCGCGGTGGAACAGGTTGACAGCTTCAGATTTTGGGTGAGCTGAACTGAAGGAGCGTTAATCTTGAGGACGTTTGTCCTTCTCATGAGTTGTGAAGATGTTGGCCGTCTGACGCTCGCAATGGAAGCGTTGAGCTTTTTCCTCCATTTTAAGGCTCTTCATTCACAAATCTCCGGCAACAAATGATACCGTGAACGAAGCTCTCAAATACATTTTGTCGTCCTTTCTGTCTACTTCTCTCTGATAGCTCTGTTATTGCAGATTATCTTCTTTGGAGTATCTCCCACTGTTAAAAACAGCATAAAGGCACGCCTGGTGTGAAAGCTTGACAGGCTTTGCAACATTTACAAAGGGGGAGGGGCTTAGCAAAGGGTAAATTCCAATGCCTTTCTACACTTGTACTAGATGGCAAATGACATCTGAAAGTGTTGTGCTTACCTCACTCCACTACTGTAGTAACTCAATCAACAAAGAGAACAGACAGTAGTGGAAACATTCTAAAGAGTTATGTAATGCAGAGGTTCTAGAGATTAGATTATATAACCTCACTGTGGCCACATACCATGCTCCAGTGGAAAGTACACAACATGATCAACCAGGGCTCTCACAAGTGAAAGTGGGCAGCAAGCCATCAGCCTCCCAGGGGTGGCTTCTGTGTGAGATGATTGATATATTCATGCATGTGGAAGTAGACGCAGGGGAACTACCACTGAGAAAAAAAACTGTTAAACTTTTTCAAGCCAGAGTAAAAAAAAAGTGATGTCATAGTGAAAGATGACATTTCAAACTGGATTTTAAAAGTTTGAAAATATCATCTTCAGACTGGTTGTTCTGCCCCACATTTTCTTGTGTTGCATTCGAGACACCGAGTGGGTGCAGAGTGTAATTGCATCTTCGTTTATCCCTCCTCTCTTACCGTAGTTTGTTCTGATTCAACTGAGAAGATGCTGCAGCTATTTGTCATACTTACTGTCTGGTTGCGTTTAAAGACCTACGTTAAGTCTCTAAGTACTTCTGTATGTGCATGTAAATATCTTTTTCGATATATTCTCTGTGTGTTTACCATTTTAGTTGTGTTGTATAGATGATAATCTCGATTAGCATTTCTGTATTTACAGGTGCAATCTGCATTGACATGTGGACAATGTTAAAATAAGCTTATACACTAATTAGTCGAGGGAGTCTTATGTTAATGAATACTTACCTTTTCCAGCATAATGCCTGTATGTTTATTCAGAGCTTGATATTCTTTCATGTATATTGGACCGTTTATAAGCTAATTCCATGTTCTGTTTCTACAGTTTTACAAAAACCAAGATTTATAGTAAAAACCCTGAATGCCACCCTGAATTCCTGGGTCTTTATTTCCTGAATCTACTGTTAGCTATCTGCTAAGCCAATCTATAGAAGCAAGGGCAGAATACCGTTTTGAAGGGAAAACAAAGGGGGTCAAAGTGTTCCCCACTGTCTGTTATTACTGCCCCATTTCCTGATTCAACTTAGGCTCACTTTTCTTACCGTGGCTATGTTCAGATTTCCTGCAATGAGGAAGTATTACTGATATAAGGGCTACAAAATAATAAAGGCCGAATAGTCTTTAAGTGGAGTTTTTTTTTTCAAAGGTGGAGCTTTCATCTTTCAGCAAAGGATGTGTAAAGCAGAGAAAGGCAGTAATCTCCATCAGATGCAATTTAACAGCAGATCATTAACAATGACCATCTACTATTCATGAGCAAAGATTAATAACAGGACCTCAAATGCTATCAATAAAATATCTCAGCCGATTGCTTGGCCTCCTTGAGTTTCCTACATTCATCTATTTGAATGTATTTTTACTTTTTATTTCTGAGAGAGAGGCAGTTATAATGAAGATAACTTTTACTTTGTTAGCACAGCAGCTCTTCTTCCTTTTTTAGGACATGTTTTTTACGCTGAAATAATCACATTACTGATGTTCACATCTGAATTGGACTACATAAGCTAATATATTCTC
>NW_027176042.1:5231606-5284106 GCF_023055335.1 Clinocottus analis | reverse complement strand
TATATATATATATATATATATATATATATATATATATATATATATATATATATATATATATATATATATATATATATGTACACTCACACAAACATTTTAATTGTGGCTCACATTTTAGTTGATCAGATAGTTTAACCATCTGGTCGTCGATTGCTGATAATGTTACATTGTCAACCACAAATTGCGTTGAAATCTGCAGTTGAACTAGTAACATTGGTAAAACCGGAGCTAACAGCTAACCGACGGAGGTTTCATTGAGTTGCATTATGATGTGTTAATGCTAAAAAATGGTCCTGTCATTCTGGAACCCAGACATTCTGCAACCCCGAACACTGACATTCAGAAAAGCAGAAATTCCGGAACCAAGACATCCTTGATCCGGAACATGGATATTCCGGAACCCAGACATTCTGGAAACCGGAACAAGGACATTCCGGAAAATGGACATTTCGGATCCAAGAATACATGGAACCCGCAAATTGAGGAAGCCTGACATTCCAGAACATAGACATTCCGGAACCCTGACAATCTATAACATGGACATTCTAGAACATGGATGTTTCGGCACCCAGACATTCCGGAACCCATTGACAGCTCGAAATGCAAAAACAATATAAAAACAATCTGTATCTACAATCAGTACCAATAGCAGCAAAAAATAAGTAATAAGAGATTTCTAAAAGCCAAATTTACTGCCTTTTATATTTCATGCTGATCCAATCTGTGACTCCGTTTCTTTATCCAATTAAAAACGTGACTACTGACATCTGTTGAACCATTAGAAATCACGTATCTGATCTATTTCATGCAAATCATTTATCAATGTCAGTGCTTGTAACAAAAGCTGCAGCAAGTCATAGTTGATGGCTGTACTTGTTGACCACCCCTCACTTCTCTCTCTCGCTTCCAGTCCATTTTTAAAAAAAAAATTTAAATCAATGTTGTTGTTTTTAGCCTCTTCGTTATTTCATTGTTATTTTTATGTGTTTGTCATCCTGTATTGTATCTGTGTTGTTTGTGCCTCTTGTGGACTGTGCGGCTGCCTCCAAGTCATCATTGTAAATAAGAATTGGTTCTCAACTGATTTTACCTGGTGAAATAAAGGTCACATCTTTTTTTTTTACCCTGATTAAGAGGTCCCGTTCTGTTAAACTGATGTGCTTGTATCTGACTCTGTGTACTTTACCAGTTCACCAAGTCCATTAGAAAGAGTGTGACAGCGATCCCACATCAGTTCATCCGCTTGCTCGTGCAATTCTTTTCTCGATTACATCTGGGGCCGCAGAAAAGGTCTTTTGTACAGTCTTGTCTATTCTTGTTAGGCATTATTAATCATAAAATGCCACTGATTTGAGGTCTGCCAATACTAAAAAATGCTCATTATAAGTTATTTCTTCGTGAGCTTGGTGACACTGATGAGTGAATGGAAAGTGATTTTCAACAGAGGTCCTGATGACAAGGGATGACAAAACAGTCTCTTTGTAAAAAAAAAATGTCAATGTGAAGAGGAACCTGAACAGAAGCTAGATGCAACAATTAATATATTTTTTTCCTTTTGGACTGGACTAAATGAACCCAACTGCAGGTGTAAAGTACTTTTTTCTTGGAAGTCTCACTACTAAAAACAAAGAACATTTTGTATTTAAGAAGTTTATAATAATGGAGGCTTCACCACACTCTCAGAATATGTTTTTTCACTGTCTAGGTTCCTGGTCAGGTATATTATTATAATGCTAGATATGCTGATATGTGTGAAGCACATGTGAATGTTGTTTATGTGACATATTCAACATTAGGTGCATGCGCCGGTGAACCGCACCAGAGCATTCTGAAGGTGAATACCAGAGGTGGACCAGAGTGCCCTAATCTGGAGTTTACATGGACACTTAAGAAACATAATTCTGTTGTCAGGAGCCAGACAATCCTGTTTGTGGGACCCTCTTCAAAGAAACATACAATCTACAAATAGCACTATATTTTCTGCGTTTAATGAGATCACAAAGGCATATTAGCAGAATGTTTATTGTGATGAAAGAACACATCATCATTGTGCAGTGGCATTTTAATGAACACATTGAAGATATAAACTTTAACTATGCCTCTGTATCAGCTTAAAAAATCTAAATTCAAATCTGGATTCAAAGCCTTGACGCATAACTCTCATCTCCTCATCTCTCAAACATTTTAACTATGCATTCACTGATGGGCAGGGAAAAAGAAGAACTTTGAGTTTTGAGAATATCGGTTTGCCGTGGGTTCTCCTCAAAACAAACCGTCTGGCATATAAAAGATCCAGACGTTTCCTCGTCACTATTCCACATCAGTCAATGTCCATGCAGCCGTCATTCTGAAAAGTATAACCGAGGCCAAGGGTGTAGGTTGGGTCTCAGCATTGGAAGGGATAGCTTATAAAGTTGTGTCATATTATAGATACAAAAAATATAGTTTGTTGTATTTATGAAATCATAGATCAAGAATAAAGACAATTATTGACATTGTAGTGCTATTTTACCTGTTATAACTATCAAACTCTTTTAAAGAGGAGAAAACAAATACCGTCATGTGTCAATTATAACAGGGCCTAAAGTCCTATCAATATTTAATGTTGCAGGGTGTTCGTCCTCGAACTGCAAGGTAGTAGGTTTGATCCAGACAGGAGGTTTCCAATTTAAAACTCTTATCTTTTGCTCCGTTTACAGTGAGCGTCACTACGCGGACGTTTAGAGCACCGCAAACGGAGGATGGATATGTTTTTACTCGCGGACGCTTCACTGTCTCATGATGAGCTGCCACAGAACCAGCAGCAGTAGTTGAGTTTGGAGACTTGATCCACTTCCTGAAAGTATATCTACTTTACTCAGCAGTTCAGGAGTGCCATAGAGAATGGAACAAGCCAAACTGGTCTGGCTCTGACCAACAGGTACCTGGGTAGCTATACACACATAGCGGGATGCATATTTATGTGTACACATGTTTTTGCCTGCTATGGACAATGGAGGGAGCTCATTGTGGCCTAATGTCTCACCGGGGACAAAGACGATTAGGGAAGAAAGAACAGGCTGTTTATATGTGCTCACAGTGTTTCACTCTTGAGGCATATATATCAAGCTCCAGAAGTGAGGTTTCTCTTTGAATGTCAGGATTTCCTCAGTTTTTCCACATCACTTCAGTTTTCATCAAACACATTGTGAAACAGTACATACATTTAAATGGTGATGCTACAGGAAGCAGAGGACCTTTGTGTTCATAGCAGCATCCTGCAGGATGGAGTTCAGCCAGAAAAAGACTATTCTGCCCGGCAACGCCGATCCTCTGGTGCTCGGCTCTGTCATGGAGACGTGAACATAGAGAAGGAGATTCAAGTGTACATTTGTGCGTACACATAAATATGTATAGAGCTCTGTGTGTATAGTGATCACGTGTGTCCATTTCTGACAACGTGCGAGGTTGTCCCTCTGTTAAAGTATCTCCCTGCACTGGGATTTCAGGGCTTGATGGTAATTTTGATTACAAGGCAGGGAATAGGAGGGAGGACACATACACACCACCCTTTTCTCTCCTGTCACCCACTGATTGGATGACAGGGCGACAGGGCGACTGACAGCATGAGCAGCTCATTCAATTACACAGCTCTGTGATGTAAAGCTTTCCTGTTCTCCCGGGAGAGCAGAGGATGGAGGGATGGAGAGAAGGGAAGGGGTCTGCGTTTTGGGAATAGGCAGACGGTATGCAAGGCCGGGACCGAGGTGACGATAAGTGGGAAGCACAGAGAGTATATTGAATTAGGAAAGAGTTGAGAAATGTGTTCCGTTACAAATTAATTGGGATTGGGGAAACACACATGATTATGCTGTCTTAAACAAATGACTTTGAACTGTTAATTGTTCCCTTCTGTCAATGGTTTGACCATGTCACAAAGTCATATTACTCTCAGCTCTCCAACAATAGCAAAGCAGTGAAGACCATTAAAAAGTGTCTTGGTGCATACTCAGTTACATTTTCCCGATGTTGAAACTGCATTTGTTAGAGAATTAACTACATGATGTCTTGGGCAATGAATGGACGATGTAACGCAGTGCAACAGCAGGGCTCTTCTATATGTTTTTAATCCTTATTGGATGACTGGAGCTAAAGCAGAGATGCATTAACTGTATGAAGGTGTGATTTGCAGACATTGCTCACTTATTTTTGATTTTGAGTAATTTTTGGAAGAAAAAACATTTCAACTCAGGATCCGTATTTCGGGTTAAAAAAATGTTTGGAGCTCAGCGTGTAAATGCGTTGAAATAATACACTACACAAATGGTTTGAACCAGGTGGGAAGGGTTTTAACAACAGTGTTTTTTAAAGAATGTCATGTTGTACAAAACAGGGTTGCTACTGAACACTAAATTACACATCTGCTTGTGGCTTAAGTTTTAACCCATAAGAACCCAGACCGTTCCTCCTTCAAGGAAAATCATTGGGGACATAATACACACGAAATAGACCACATTTCTGACATTGTTTTTAAAAAATGTCAAATATTTGAAATGTCACATTGGTAAAAATGGTAAATATAAAAAAACTTTTTAAAAAAAAGAAGAAATGGTATTAATAATTAGATATTATAACATATTTTTTGGGTTTGAATTTGTTTTAATATGCTTTGGATTGAACAATATAAAATATGTTACCTTAATATTATTGAACCAGCCAAATTAACTGATCGGATCATAATTACTTTTTGTATTTTTTCACATTTTACAAGATGTGGTCGCGACAATCTCTGATGTCTGGTGGCTGGGCCAGCCCGAGCCCTTTCCATCCATTCTACCTTCCTGTGACACCACATCAGCCGCGGGCAGACTGGGTAATCAAAGAGACCGAGGTCCAAACTAGGCCAGTCTTGCTCTTTTCCCAGCTGAGTGATCGAAAGATACTGTGGACAGTGATCATGTTGCACCTAACCAAGTCCCATGTCTTTTTCTGTCACAGGCCGTGCTCCATTATCAAAAGTGCAATAAAATAAAACGTCAAACGTAACGATCGTCATGGGAGTTACCTGCATATTTTCTCACATACAGAGACAGCAGTGCTGAATCATGAAAGATGTACACCTGTCCTAAAGTGCACAAGGAGCACAGAAATGTTCTTTTTGAGTCCTCAAATGTGAAATACATGTTGCATGGGCTTTGTACGAAAACATGATTTATACACAAAGACTCTGGTGCAAACCTTATACAGTTTGTTTTACATTACAGAGGAAGTACGGGTGATTCAGCATGAGTTGTGACAACCGCCATCACTGAAAAAGAAACGAACAGCACCAACATCTACATTGACAGGAAAAAAAAGAAGAAAAACTGATCTTGAGTAACTGAAGCACATATATATCACCACTTTAATCCCCCCACTGTCTGTATTGCACTGGCAATAGCTGCTCTGTTGTGTGGGTGTATGGGTAGCCAGTGAATCAAAACAAGAAAGAAAGAGGAAGGGATTAAAGTAGGTTAAAGCATACAACCCTTCTTCTTCCTTACACTCCAATTAAAGTGTGCACTTCACACAGACATCTGTACCTCCCTGTCTCTTTTGTGCCATTGCTCTCCCTGATAGTAATTAGGTAATGAGCACCCGCCTGCCATGAAACTAAGAAGAAAAGTCTATTAATGCTCTTAAAGTCTATTAATGCAGCCTTGCTCTAGAGCTGTGTTTCAGAAACTTTGTTTCTGGGGACCCACTTTAAAAAAAATGACAAAGAATCCAGTTCACAAAAGGTCTAATATATATCATGAGAAGTTCAAATGTGTGTGTCAATAAATGTTCCTGAGCATTTTACTGCCATTTTAACATCACCTTATTTCATCTTGAATAAGTAAACATCCATTTTGACGAGACACACATTTGATAAATCATAACGTTCTACACATGTTGATTACTTTATGAATGAAACCAAATACATGCAGAGTTAACAGACTATATTGTTCTTTTCATTTCCGTTCACCATTAAAAGAAACAGAATGTACATTTGCCTTTCATATTAGACTCAATGTGTTTTTCTCATAACCAGCACTGGTTTGTCATCAAGGGGTGACTTCTCTAGTTGTGTAGACGTTGATAAAACATTTTCATAAAAAACACTTGTCTTTTGATTTATTCCCTCAGTAAACATGGTAAACACAAGTTTATGGTTTCAATCTCTAGTTTCAAGCAGATGGTGTAAGATGGAAGACATTGATGTGCTGCCTTATATACCGGGAGCGCACACATATTTAGGATTAGACGGCTACTCTTGAGCAGCAGAGAATTAAACATATATTCCAAATGAAGGCTCTGATTGTAACTTCAGTTGTTTTAGTTTTTTAAATACATAATTCAAGACAAAGTGCATCAGGCAGACAGTGTAACTCAAGAGAGAAGAAAACTTGTTTGGAAAATCTTCCGACAAACATGTGGGTAAGAGAGAGACAGAACAGCAGATGAGAACAGCTGACAATGTGCGCCCTTCTCCAGCATCCCCCCGGAGACAGCCATGGAGGATAAAACATGTCCATTGGCATTTTTTTCTATAAAAAGGAGGACAATTCATTATGCATGTTTGTGTTTCTTGTGTTTCTTGTGTTTCGCGCTCATGCTTGTGAGAAATGTGACGAGAAATGTCACACAGCAGGAGAAGAGAGCTTTTTAATTGGAAGTAAGGGTGCATTGTGGGTCATTCTCTAATTACGCTCATATACTGAAGTGGATTATTGAGGAGTTTCTGTTGTGAAGCAACAGAAAAGTGAATGGAAGGAGACAGAAAGCTTTCCAGTTTCATGCTGGTTTGGCCTACATACAAACACTCAGCGTTCCATTGGAAGAAAACACAAACACCATAAAAATACTACTTAAAAAGAAACCAGGTCAGAGTCAGACACTTAAAACATTTCACAAACTCACTGACACTTACCGTCTGTATCCTTTGCAATTACAGTCAAAACTGATACTGGCACTCCCGCTGATGTACAGCGGGAGTGGCCACTAATACTGACCCCTACAACGCTAGCTTCCTCATAGACTTTTATGGCACATTATCCTGCTTTGCTTTTTGCTAATAAAATTAAATAATTTGAACAGCATGATACTTTTTGAGGTTTATCAGCAAGTGTCACACACTGCAATCTATGGCAGTGCAGCATTCACACTATTGTCTTGTGCAATATGCATAGTGTCACCTCAGATTCAAAGTGAGCAGTCTGGGCAGAGCTCTGGTTGGGACAGCATCCTATCTAGGTTAGACCCAAAGCCCAGCAAGAAGCTATTGGGTTGCCTTCAATAATAAATGTTCAGTATGATTGAGGTTGAGAGTCGAGGATGGGCTGTGAAATACACCGTTGATCGGTAAGTGGTGCAATCCCTGCTATACTTATTACCCCTCATTACACTTAAGGAAATGTCTCCTAGTGATGGGTGAGGGCACCGAGACTGAGTAGGAGGAAAGAGGAACGAGGAGGTGCAATTAATGTCCTGATGTGGGCAGCTGCTGTCTTATGAGAGAATTTGAACTTTCATCAGTCTTAGCTGACTGCATATTTACCCCTGCTATTTTAGGATAGGGTCAATTAAGAGAGGCAAGAACACGGCACGGCTTTGGGATTATGATATCCTATTGTCGGTGCGCTCACCAATTAATAAATAATGGATGGACTGTATAGTGCAGTGTATGTGCTAACTGGAGGGTTATGAGGTGCTGGCCGGGAGCTGTTAGCTGGATGTGAGGAAACAGAAATAAATCTCCAGAGACACTCTGACCTCCTTTTGCTGCTCCTGTGAAGTATGGAGGGAGGGGGGTTGGTGAAGAAAAGAGTGACAGAGGGAGACACAGAACAGGGTTTCCTGCTGCTAACCCAGTATGGAGCCAGATTGGATCCTATTCTAACAGCTGTCATATACTGTATATAAAGTGCTTGAAAACACAGCAGCATACTCTGAGCTGGATCATTTAAATGGTCCCTATTGCTCTATGGATGATCTGCTTTAGGCAATAATTAACTTTAAAAAAAAAAAAATTACAAAAAAGTTTAATAATAAATAAAAACTGTTGGACAAAAGGTCAATTTTTCTACAAAATTCTAGATATTTAAGTATTTATAAACATTTTAATGGCTATTTTGATGATGACTCATGTGTCACGTGTTTAAGAAACCAAAAAGAGATGTTTCCGCTGTGCTATATTATGTTGGCAGACATCATAAAATATGACCTCCATGTGGCACTCATCAAATAGCTGCTGTGTTTCAGAAGTTGATTGATTCATCACGGAGTGGACAGCGACAAAGTAATATGCTGCTTAGCTTTAGGCTACAAAAACACACTCACACTTTTATTGTAATTGACTTTAAATGACTGTTAGATGTTGGTAACATATTAGCTCAAATGTCTAGCTTTCTGATGTATGAGTACGGTGTAAAGTTGATGTCGAGCAACACCTCAGTTACTCATGGTGGGTTTGAAACCTTGTGCACCCTATCCAACTGATGCCTGTCATGTTCAAGTACAAGCTCATGTCCAAGCTCCAGGTTATGTGTTAATACAGCATGTATGTGCGCCCCAAGTGCAAGCGCGTAATTAGAGAAGAAGTCAGTAAGCTCATCCTGCATCTCAGAGCATTTCATGCCTTATCGGATTCTCTCGAAATTCAAGTTATTTGTTGCCAGAACAACTGCCAGAGGACTCCTATTCAAAATATCTTAACAGAGACCATTAAACAATTATATCAAATCAACATCTCAAATGTGTCCCTGAACACTAATATATATTGGATGACAATGTTAATGGACTGATTACAGTAGAAGCCACAGCAGATCTCGGACCAAAATTCACAAACCCTAATGATTGCACAGCTTTATTTGTAGCCCAAATGTACCTCTCACTGATGTGTAAAGGAGCATTACACTTGCAATACCCATTCCTCATGATGACGATTTATTCATAAGGAACTGAAAAGTAAGAAGGGGAAATACAGTATTTCTCTGATGAAATATCTCTTGTGTAACTAACAGAAGTATTCCAAAGGCCAGACCCTGCCAGAGTAAGTAGACGGATTGTGCTGATTTTAGAGACACTTCAGTAGATATATATTGCTGATGCCCTTAAATTTATTTTTTGCACTAAGTCTGATAGAGGTATGGATGCTAAAACACAAGATGATTGGTTTGGTGCACCATCTCACCATACACCGTACCCAACAGCACTGTTTTCTGCAGTGAAGACCTTCAGGTTTCTGGGATCCACAACTTCCCGGGACCTAAAGTCAACATCAACACCATCAGCAAAAAGGCCCAGAGGTTGTACTTCCTGCGCCAGTTTAGGAAATACAACCTGTTTCAGGAGCTGCTGATCCTATTTTACTCCACCATCATCCAGTCTGTCCTCGGTTCTTCCATCACCGTGTGGTTTGGATCGGCCACCAAACAGGACGGAATCCGACTGCAACGGATCATCAGGTCCGCAGAGAGAACTATTGGTTCCAGCCTGTCCTCCATACTGGACTTGTACACCTCCAGAGTCAGGAAGAGGGCTGGAAAGATTACTGCAGACCCCTCACACCCTGGACACAAGCTGTTCGAACTCCTCCCCTCTGGTAGGCGCTACAGAACACTGTACGCCAAAACCACCAGACACAAGAACAGCTTCTTCCCACTGGCCGTCAGTCTGATGAGCAATTAATCAGACACCGCCACCTACACTATCTGCACTTTTTGGACTACTGTTTTCTTAAAATGTTTTTTTTTTCATATTTATCTAGTTTATTGTATGTATATAAATATGAAGAGCGAAGTGAAACTAGCGTCAAATTCCATGTATGTGCAAATTTACATGGCCATTAAAGTTGACTCTGATTTTTGAGTATGATCTGCTTCTCATCCGCTGTACAGTAGATATCGAAATGAATTTATTTTGAAAATGTAGAGACCAATATTCCCTTCGCTTCTGAAACAAAAATACATTCAATGAGAGCTGTGTATTATTATTTGAGGGTATCCTTACTTGTATAGATAGAGATACTTAGCAAAATACTATAGCCATTGTTAAAAGACATTAAATGTTTTACAGTCAAAAGTGAAACCCATGAATGTGTTATGTAACTAAATGCCTCCTGACACTTACAACCTTACCCGTCATTCTCTTTGTGAACATTTGGAAAATTTCTTTGATAAGTCTTTTGTCACTTCTTAAAAGGTCTTCAAAGTAGATGAGCGTGAAGAGCGTACTAAAGATAATTATCAACAACATGTAACACCGATCAATCTTCCACAGAAATCATGCTCATGCTAAGTAGGTCCACATTGCAGACTAGGTAGAAGGATATTTCCACCTGCAGTCACGAACAGACTAGATATTTATACAAAGGCATTGGGAACAGACCACCATGACATGTTTCAGACACTTTTCTCGGACAGGCCACTTATCCACAAGCACTATTCAATGACTCTCATCGTAGAATGATTGCACCATTTGGGCCATTTGTCAAGTTTTGACGCATGAGGTCCTGTACTTATATGGCGCTTTTCTAGTCTTCTAGTCTTCCAACCACTTAAAGTGCTTTCACACTGCTTTCCATCATTCACCAATTCACACTCATTCACACTGTGATTGAATGAGCTAATGTTCCACCTGCCCATCAGGAGTAACTGACATTCACACAGCTATGGGAGCAATTTGGGGTTAAGTGTCGTGCCCAAGGACACGTTGACATGGGCTTGCGCAGCTGGGGATCGAACTACCGATCCTCTGACTGAAGGACGACCCTGCTCTCGACTGACTCCTAAGGTTTACCCACAATAAGTTCAGTCAGGGAGACTATACTCTCGTGTGCTTAGGCTTGTCGTTCATTTCTCATCTATCTGCCAATCACTCCTCATGCACGCTCACTCATAATTTCCTCACTGTCATTGCTCGGGGATGTCAATCATGCTATCAGCTTTTTAGATCAGCTGGTCTGCTCTATCCTATATTGCATACAGACTATCATAATAATAATAATAATAATAAGCTCCTGTATAGCTCCTTTCGCAGACCTGGGTCACAAAGCGCTTTATAATAACAACATAAACAATACACAGTTAAGAGGTACATATAAATTTGAAAAATCTTAAAAAATTACAGAAGGCCAAAACATCTCAGTGTCAATCAAAGCAGCCCCAGGACAATTAAGTAAAAGCCTGGACAAATAAAACGGTCTTTAGTTGCCTTTTAAAGGAGTCAAGTGACTCCATCGAGCGCAGGGAGAGCGGAAGACCGTTCCAAAGTCTGGGGGCAACAGCCTGGAAAGAGCTGTCTCCTCTGGTCCGGAAACGAGAGCGTGGGACCATCAACAGATTTTGAGATCCATGGACCTCAGAGCCCGAGTTGAGGTGTAATGCTGGATCAAATCACATATATAGGGTGGAGCCTGACCGTGTAAAGCTCTGAAAGTTAAAACCAGAATTTTAAAAATGATCCTAAAGGAAACTGGCAGCCAATGGAGAGATTAAAGGATAGGGGAGATCTTGCTGTTGTCTCTTTTAAATATGACTGTCTCTCTACCTCCCCATCGCCGCCCAGTCTATGCAGGTCCATCCGCTTCATCAACGTGTCATTCTTTCAGCCTCATTAGCCACCAGGTCTGGACTCAACGAAAGGATTTATGTTGCTGCTACTCCGGGCAGACGGCCCTCAATTACAAATCTCTTGACTCTCTGTCAAGACTTTATCATCACATATCAACTGTTCATAATAAACAATTATCTAAAATAATTGTTCCTGTGAAAAAGTGAAGAAGCTTTATGAATTCAAAGAATGAAGATCTTGGCCTTTATAGCACCATCTATGTTGCACACAAAGTAAGTGTGTTTGGTCAGACCTTTAGAACAAGGAAGGGAGTCCCTGTCTGTTATGATACGAGAGGTGAAAGACTGTTAGGTGGATTAGGTGACATCCTTCTAGAAGGTGAGAATGAAGAGATAATCACGTGTGTGAGAATTTCTATAAGTTAATGATCATTATGTGGTGGACAAAAAATAAATAAATAAGATAAATGACCTCGCAAGTGACCATTAAGCCATTGTCATCTTTGCATCAAGACAAAGTTTACTTAAATACTAAAATGTATACACCAGGAGGGTGTACTATACTTACAAAATGTGATGAATAGTTGGTTCATTCATATATGAGTAAAAATGTTATGGCTTGACCATTGATCATTTTTTAAACAGACATTCATGTCAAATCATGTGCCATTTGTGCTGATTCTTCATGGTGAAAGGCTTCCTGAGATGACATACTAGGTTAATAATGCCTGTAAGGCTAAATTAAATGATGGCGCTAAGAAAAAACCAATGACCTCTTGAGTGATGCATATCTACCCAAAGCTGTACTGTATGTGTTGATGTAAATTGAAATGAGGTCTCTCACATGAAGCCTCTGTGCTATGTATAATGGAATTGTGGGCGCTGTGTATGAGGCCAGTAAATCATACTTTACTGACGCTAATAAAAGACACACATTGAGCCAGGTTGGAAACACAATTTGGCTGCACATAATGCAGAAGTTAAGCAATTCTTCAGGGCTTGAGTTATGGCAGGTAGTCTCAGACAGGGGCCTGTTCTGCATTACCAAAAAGCTCCCTATTGCTTTATATTTATGTGGTTTGTTATGTTTGTATTTGGAAGCATAGTTATGCAAGTGGACTATTGTTAAACAGCTGTTTTGTAACAATCTCACTGACTTTTGGAAGATAGGGGAGCTCTTATGCACACCAGAGGATTGTATTTGATTGTTTGTGTTCCAATGTTGGTAGTAAAAGAACACGAGTTTGGCTTCAAGGCTAAGAATTTGTTTATTTAGAATAAGAATCAGCTTTAATGGCCATGTAAATTTTGACATACATGGAATATTGAAAGATATATTCATATAATATGAAAGACAAAAAAAGAAGACATTAGGAAAACAGAAACAGTAAACAGTAGTCCAGAAAGTGCAGATACTGCAGATAGTGCAGGTGGAAGTGTCTGGTTAATTGTTCAGTTGTTCAAAAGACTGACAGCCAGTGGGAAGAAGCTGTTCTTGTGTCTGGTGGTTTTGGCGTAGAGTGTTCTGTTGCGCCTACCAGAGGGGAGGAGTTAGAACAGCTTGTGTCCAAGATGTGAGGGGTTTGCAGTGATCTTTCCAGACCGCTTCCTGACACTGGAGGTGAACAAGTCAAGGATGGAGGTCAGGCTGCAACCAATAGTTTTCTCTGCAGACCTGATGATCCGTCTGGCTCTGTCATGTTTGGTGGCCGATCCAAACCACACGGTAATGAAAGAACAGAGGACAGACTGAATGATGGCGGAGAAAAACAGGACCAGCAGCTACTGAGGCAGGTTGTATTTCCTGAGCTGGCCCAGGAAGTACAGCCTCTGCTGGACCTTTTTGCGAATGGTGTTGATGTTAGAGGCCCACTTCAGGTCCCGGGAGATTGTGGATCCCAGAAACCTGAAGGTCTCCACCGCAGAAACAGTGCTGTTCATGCCTTGAAAGAAGTAGCTGAAATGTATAAAAGGCAAAACTCATCTTTTATTGATGTATCTCAGGCTCTTTACACAATAATTCATCAAAAGCTGTTTCTGACATCAAGTCAAAGGGCGTTTTACATATAACGTCTGACAACATTATAAGAAGGCATGCCAACCAGAGTATGCAGGTCAAATAGAGTGTCTGACCCTTTGCATTAGTTATGAAGTACTTTCACCAGCACTCCTTAATATGCACATGAATAATTAATCTGGCCAACTAAGATGCTGTAAAATTGTCTGTAAGATTGGTAACACCCCGATTAACCACTTAAAGTATTGCAGAATAAATAGACACTTTCAGCCAGCAGCTCGCAGTCAACATGTCATATTGGGGATCATTGGCAAATCACCACTTCTGTCGTTTGGATATGAGAACCTACATGACTTTAAGAGACCTGCAGTTGAGAAGTTGTATTTGTTGCTGCTCTCAGAACAGAACTTAGAAAGAACATTGTGAATGCTACACTGTAAAGAGGGACTGGAGACATGGGATTACCTCTCCTCACATCGCTGGAAACGGCTCTCTTTTTTATATTTTCACTGAATCCTTATGGCCACCTGTCTGGGATCACGAGGTATTTCTAGTCAGCATATGGTCCAGTCACAGACACAAAATTATGTTTTGCCCCTTACACCAGCCCTTGGCAAAGAACATATCGGCAATAACAAACCAGAGAGAAAATATAAAGCTCTGCACCACATCTGTGTGATCAGAGAAAACAGCTCACATTCAAGGGATTTCCACTTAGCAAGGTGCCTTTTGTTATGGTGTAGGTACAGAGAGAGGACAGAGAGCCTGAGGGGAAGAGAAATATTACTTTACTTGGCAAAGTAGACTCTTGAAGGCCTTCCAGCTTACACTCTCTCTCTCTCTCTCTCTCTCTCTCTCTCTCTCTCTCTCTCTCTCTCTCTCTCTCTCTCTCTCTCTCTCTCTCTCTCTGTCTCTGTCTCTGTCTCTGTCTCTCTCTCTCTCTCCCTCTGAAAATGTTCATTCCTTTTTCCTTTTTGCAAATAGTCTTTCTTCGTTATTCAAAACTTCGCTCTTGCTTTTTGTTGTTTTTTTCGGATGACATCTTCGTGTTTCAGGGGGAGAGACACAGATTGCGTGGGGGCACACACACAAACTCCACAGCAGGGAAGGTCAGCATAATGGCAGCCATTTTAACCGCACAACCCGCCTGGAGGTGGATTTGTAACGGCGCTGTTGCAGCTTGGCAAACATGCAACGAAGCCCAAGGCCAGAATTCTGCATGACTGACAGGAGGCACTGAACGTTAAGGTTTGATGAATGGGAGGAAACACACACAGTTGTTTATTTTGCCCTGAGCCTACATACGTCCTGCTGCAAAAAAACACTACAGCACCAAATGTGGATTAATCCGCCGCTGAAAATAGTTCCCAACAAATGCAATTTGATAGAATTCAAACATTGTATATCTTTCCTTGGGATTTGTTGACAACAATAGAAAAATAGAATAACACTAAACACATCTTTTAACAAGTAATCAGTAATGCGTGCATGGGTAAAGTCCAACTTCCTATTAGTTGAAATTGAAGTAAAAATCAGCACATACAAATAAACTCAGCTAAAGTCCCAATAGGAGAGGATGAACATTACAATGGGAACTGGGGAATAAGATATTCACAGTACTCAGCAGTTTAACTATCAAAATATACGTCATTTATGGTCTGTTGTGGATATGGACATGCCAGGACGAACCCATAGGCTAAAAATCACAGTATTTTTATAATAGCACTGGTCCAATCCATTTGCTTGACTTGCATTTGGTTCTAATCAGGACGCAACTCGTGGGACGACCCCGGGGAAGACCCAGAAGAGGTAGAGGGATGTATACCCTATCCAGCCTGGGATTGAATCGGGTATCCTTCAGCAGGAGCAGACAATCAAGCTGCTCTGCTGCACTATGACCCGGATAGGGAGTGGAAAAATGTATGGATTGTTTTTTTTACTTGGTAAACTTTAGCTGTTGTATATACCTCGTGAATAACATCAGGATGAATATCATCCAAACTGAAGACACAAGGATGCAGCATTGATACAAGGGAACAATTCAGCCTCAGTGCCACCCAATCAGTCAGTGAGAGAGCCTAAATAAAATATGCTGATCACCTGCAGGGTAAATGCCGCTATAAATAGCCCGAGCAGGCAAAAAGACTCCCCACGAAAACCCTCAAGAAACCCTTGAGATCTTTGCCGTCGCCGAAGCCAGCCGGAGCATGGCCCGCTGGTGGAAATTAATCTGTTTTCTTTGCCAGTGTCTCCTCACAGCACGGGTGTGAAAGGAGACGGTGGGTGGCGCGCTATGGCATCTTCAGCTAATTATCTATTTGGACAAAGATCAAACACCCCACTGAAGAAAATTATGTTTAGTGAGCATTGGATGTGCCAAAAAAAGTCTGCCTACAGAGAGGAGAAAGGGCGGGAGGAAAAATGCATGAACAGAAGCACTGACAAGGTGTAAAATACATGACACAGTCTCAGGTCTCTCAAGTGTCAAGCATTGAGCGTGACTGTCACGCATTTTGGTCTTAAATCACGCCCTCCCGCCACACATCATATTTCTCACGCTGAAAAAAAACCTCCAGGCTATTTAATGTGCCGCAGCGCACAAACATGACCTGGTCGCGCGCTGCTCTCACCACGGAGGAATCAAGCCCCACCCCCATCCCCCCACCCCCAACCCCTTGTGAGGAGCCACTCATCAGCCAATCAAAAAAAAGAAATAGGCTACAGCCAATCAGAAAAACGTATCTTTTGTATGTGTTGTATCCGGGTAAGATGTAATGACAAGCGGGACTGGAGCCGTCCGGCGGCGCGTATTTGCCGTCGTCACGTCGTCCCCCCCCCCCCCCCCGCCCCCCACACACACACACACACACACACACACACCACACCTGGTTTTAAAACTCGTTGGCTGTCCTCCTCTCACCTCCAGAGTTTGAGTCCACTTTTCTCTCTTGCTACTGTGTTTAATTATTTATGTGCAAAGACATCATTCAAAATTAAATTGAGCCCTAAATGGTGCACACCGCAGTCGGGTGGCACACAATTTATTGTGCTGTATTGCACTCAGTGTGTCATCAGAGGTTGAAGTGACGCAGAGATATTTCAGCTCAGATTTGTTACAGAGACCAGATAATATGAAATTCAAGTTTCATCCAAATTGATAAATCCAAGGTTTTCTCCTAATTGCAGAAAGAGCATGGTTTAATTAAGACGGCTAAAGCCAGCGGTCAGTGATGAGATTTAGAAAATGCTAAGGGGGTGGGCGGTGTGAATGAGGGGGAGCCACAACATATTTCATAAGCATCTTAATCTTATCAGGGCTAAGAGGTGATCTCCATGTGGAACGTAATTACAGGCAGCGAGTCTCCACGTTGCCGCTCTGCACGTCTCTGAGGCTCAGAGCAGAGAGAGCAAGGACGAAACAATTAATACAAAAAACACCATTCAGCAACTAACATCCCAGACATTTTGAGTCAGACTATTGTACCCAGCAGTGATTTAACTGTCTGTCACAGTCGGTGTAATAACTTTCAGAAAAATTCCGGCTGAATGCACCCAAAATGATACATTGAGATGTTTGTCACCTGTCTATACATAGAGATGAGAATGGACATGAAAAACTGTTGAGAACATCAGGCTTGTGTTTTGGCAGTAGATTGGAGGGGAGGGGGGGATGCTGTCACCTTTCTTCTCCACTGATTTAGCTCAGAACCCCCCGGCTCGTACATCTTAATAAAGTACATTGACAGCTTGTTCCTGCTGTAAATTGATGTTTGCTGGATATCATTTATTTTGGGAACGTGACTCTATCCTCTGCACTGGAGAAGACTTAATTATGCATATATGAAATAAATAGATGGGTAGCAAGTTATGATGGCACAGTGACCTGTTGATAGGCCAGGAGTTATGGGAACAGATGAGAATAACATGTCCATCGGAAAGTGTTTTACATAATTGTACTCCATAATGGAAACCACCAAAGCAACATAATAGAAACTACCAAAGCAAATATAGACTAAGTGAGTGGGCTGACTCTTTATTCTCTATGCTCTGATTTACTTTCAATGGGATGTTCAGTGAGTTGCTTCTCAAGACATTGTTGAATAGCTGGAATTAGGGATGGGGGAATTGGTTCCTAGGTGCAACAAGATTCTCTTTTGAATGAAACCTTCACTGGGATTTCACCCCAAAAAATAGACCACAGCTAAAATTATGGCTTCGCGATTGTTTGCATTCCTGAGATATTGCAAATGAATTAAATATCTCAATTAATAGGGTCTGAATGTTAAGCTCTATATTTAGATTAGGGGTGTAACCATATATGGATTGGTATTGAACCGTTCTCTAAGGGAAGTTTGGTAGGCGCCATCTTTTGGTAATCAATGGAATGGTAATCATTTTAAAAATAAATGAACAAAAAGGGTTTTCTCTACTTTCCTTGTTTTTCGAACTGTCACCCAAAACCGGAGGAACATACCCAACCATGAATTTTGTGCGTTATAACCTCCTAGTTCAGATCAATCTTGGATTACATAGCATCAGAAAAATATTCCGACAAGATACAGACTGGTAGAGAGGTAAGAAACCTGCACACAGACTTTACGTCACCCTGAAACCATTTCCTACACAATCTTCTGCTAGGAGGGCTTACTTCAAAACTCATCTTACCATGACCTTGGGTTGTTGCTCAGCTACAGCTCTGGCTGAGGGTTTACGATATACTCCCCCACATTGAGTCTCCCACACAAGAGCTCAAATCTTCTTTTCAATGGCCTCCTCAGAATACAGTCACACCAACACAGACAACAGTCACATCAAAACACAAACTTCCTGCTCTGCCAAAACTCATCAAACATATCAAAGGTAAAACGGCACGCTTTGATGTTACTTTTAGATTTCAATCAGAATTTTTTCAGGGGGGAAGGTAATTGTCAGGTTAGTGTCAGATGAGCTGATGTTAAAAACGGGGCGGGCCACAAACAGAGGTGCCATGGAGCGAAGTGACAAATGAGTGCAAGGTTTCTGTTAACAGGCAGGACTGATAGGGATGGATCAAAGCTCTGAGTTCATGCCAGTTTGCTGAATCAGTGGCACGCTGGATGGGAAAAACATCAAGCATCCATTTACATATGGCGTTTGAATATTTAATAAGACGGACTGCCGATAGAAAGAGATTTACATCGAGGAGGCCAAGCGTGTGCCAGCTGATATGTGGGCTGCTCATTAATAGTCATTTTGTCTAGCCTCTGATGACTATAGTATGTGAAGTGTTTGGTTTGACTGAGATTAATGGCACAACCATGTCAGAAATTGCATTTTAAGAGCAAAGTGGAATCAATTGAAGGGGGCTGTGTGTCAACAGATATCGGCGGAGCCAGACCCCACAGCTCAGGAGGGCAGAGAGTAAAACATCTATCAATTACGGCTAGGAGTGACTAAAAAGACCTCCCGCCGCCCTCCCCTTGCACTATTCACTCGATTACATCTGAGAGACAGATGATACTTATCACAGGGAAAGGGTTGGATCTCTTCATTGTAATATCCAGACCAATTTGACATGTGAGATGGCAGAAGAGAAAGGGTTGGAAAGCAGCGAAGCCCCAGTTGTATGTGTGGTGTCATTAAAAAGAGAGGAGTAAACAAAGTCATTTACGGAGCAAAAAAAAACAAAAACGTCTAGTATGCATGTAGGTCGCCGGCAAGAAAAGAAAATCTTAGGCAATCAATAATTTGCATATTTAATCTCAGCCAATCCTGTAAGGAGTTACTTTACAGTTTTTACTTTAAGCACTGAAATAATTAAACTGTAAAGGACAAGCAACCCAAGTACTTCACTGGCCCTAAATGTATGTATGTATGTATGTATGTATGTATGTATGTATGTATGTATGTATGTATATATACATATATATATACAGACACTTATTTACATACATTACATTTAAAGTATAAGAGTGTCCTCCTTCTGTGTTCAGACACCTGCTTTGCTGGAGGACCCGATGACGTTGGTTGCTATGGGTACCATTCAATCATTGCAGGTCAAGGCTCTCTGAGATATTACTTGATCTCATCGGGTGGTACAATAAAAATAGCAACAGTGTAATGCAACTTTTCATAAGGGTTCTTATCAAAGATTACATTTTTTTCTTTTTAATCTGAAATGAACCTTTACCGACGCATGATTAAAAATAATATAGAAAACAACCCAGCTGAAAATTGTTTTCACATACCATTTCAGTACGCTTTAAACCCAAAGGACCGAAAAACCTATTCAAATCCTACAGTAAGCCTTAGGGTTTTACACGTTTGATCAGTTGTCTTTTTTTCCACCTGAAAATGTTCTTGTCAATTTGTTGCTTGTGTTTGTGTTCTTGTTGCCGGTTTGAAGTGAGCAGAATTAAGTTACGAAAAGGGGGTACAGCGTCTTCTTATGTTGTAAAACTTTTCCAATGAATCCTCACTCAAGTGATTGTTTTTTGTATTCTTTGTTTATAGTTGTATATAAATTGCCAGTTTCCAGCAGTTCTAACACTAAGCTCCGGTGCTTCATGTCCTGACTGACAAGCTACTTTAGCCAATGACAATCAGCAATGAAGAACAGGGTCTGACAGGCGTTTCATATACCCAATGAACTTGCGGAAATTTTGAATATAAATGAGTGGGGATGGGGGTTTGCAGAACAAGCTCAAAGAGTCTTGAGAGCAAAATGAAGCTGGCCAGCCACAGTTTCTCATTGAATTAGTATGAAAATGCATTTATATTTCATTTTCTCTGTGTCAGAAATACTTATAATAAATATAAATGTGTGGTTTGGATCAGCCACCAAACAGGACAGAGACAGACTGCAACAGATCATCAGGTCTGCAGAGAGAACTATTGGTTCCAGCCTGACCTCCATCCTGGGCTTGTACCCCTCCAGAGTCAGGAAGCGGGCTGGAAAGATCACTGCAGACCCCTCACACCCTGGACACAAGCTGTTCCAACTCCTCCCCGCTACAGAACACTGTACGCCAAAACCACCAGACACAAGAACAGCTTCTTCCCACTGGCCGTCAGTCTTTTGAACAACTGAACAATTAGTCAGTCACTTCCACCTGCACTTTCTGGACTACTGTTTACTGTTTCCTAATGTCCTATTTTTCTGGTCTTTTTTAATATTTATCTTTCTATATCTAGCTTGAAAAGAAGTACGAAGCACAGAATCCGGCGTCAAATTCCATGTATGTGAGAATGTACATGGCCATTAAAGCTGATTCTGATTCTGACACTGAAATAGTACCTTTATAAGTTTGCAATACTTTAAGCCTTTTTAATAGCTATATATATATATATATATATATATATATATATATATATATATATATATATATATATATATATATATATATATATATATATATATAAAATAAATATTTGCATTCTCAAAATGGAAAAACGCCTAGATATTTCATTAGAAAAACATGTGTAAAATATACATTTTCAGCATTTTCTGGATCTTCTTTTAGATTAGACTGGATATAAAAATTCATGAGGCTATGAATTTAATCCAAATGGTTCAACTACAGCTTGCAATTTACTTTGGGTTTTATTTAGACGTTTTTTTTCTGCAAATGTTATTTGAACATGAATGGGTTTAAACTTTAGGTGTCTTCAGTCGGAGGAGAATTCTGATAAACATCTTCAAGAAGGAAGTTGGATCTGAAGACAACAAATTTGAATTCAAGCCATTTTTCAATAATTGGTGTTCGCCAACAACCATGCCATAGATTGTGATCTTTTTTGGAAATCCTGAATTTCCCGCCCACTGCACCTTTAACACATCTATTTCCAGTGAGTCTCAGCCAAGTGTTAAGTGGCACAGCAGCCTCAGTACTTTGTGCAAAACTAGACTGTGGAGTGCATCGCCAAAGCGCAGGAGGCGGTTCAATTGAGGTCAGCAGGTGGGTGATTGCCGTTACAGACCCACATTTCAGCCTGCGAGCGCTTCAGCTGCCCAAACAGAAGAGTGTGAGTCGTGACTTGGTGCTCGAGGTGGGTTCCCCTTCGTAATCCTGTCCTCCACGCGCTATATGCCACGGGGCTCTCTTCCTCTCCCCGCCAGCATCTGAAAATAGATCCTCGCTGTGCTCCTGATGCCATCTTAAGCACAGGAGAACAGAGACGGTTGGCCCAGCCGGATTTTTCAGCAGTGAAACACTCAAAGCTCTCAGTTGCCTCGGAAACCTGTCTACCATTAAATGAGAATCAAGGTAGTTTTATAACTTCCATAGGCTTTCAGACGTCACGTTGAAGTGGATGTGTCGATGTGCTCCTTCATTGAGAGCTTGTGTACATATAAATCAAAGTCAAGGCTGTTATCGGCGCAGAAGCAGGTCTGTGAAATCAAGATGTGAATATCTTATTAGGATCCTCTATTTTTCAGTCAGATGAGAAGATCAATGTCAATTCCATCTCTTTCAAAAAATATATCGTCAGAATGTTCTTCATGCAACGTCATAATAGTGTTTAAATCTGACAACCTAAGGTGGGATTGAGATGTAGCCGTTACTGGGCAAAAAACAGCATCTAGTGGTAAAATGCCTGTACTCAGATCAGAATATTAGGGGTTGATTTGGCTGTGAAATGGATTTATGGTCCTCTCACCAGGACACTAACTCTCGCTGAAAGACACTTTCTCTGTGGCAGTTTTCCACGGTTGGCTCTGGGTTGGCTTAGACAGGCCCCGGGTGAAGAGGGATAGCGACTCTCGCTGTGGAAGTTTTACAGCACCCCTTATCCGAAATGTGTTGTCTCCCCAGGACCCTTGACTTTGCAATGTCAATGCACAGATGCAATAGGTTGCGAAAAAGCTAATTTTCCGCGGGGTGGTGCAAATGACGTTGCGCAAATGACGCGTTTGACGCCGAGCAAACAGAGCGAATTTACGCAAGATTAAATTTTCCAACTCTGGCTAAAAATGTGCGTGACACTTAGTTGCGCAAACCAATCAGCTTTGAGAAGCTCTTCCCGTCATCACCGCCATCCTGTCACTTCTGAATCAAACTGCTGCTGGTCCGCCTAAAGTAGTGCTGGTAGCAGATGTCATTCAGGCACTGTTGTGGGACTACAGATGATATTATGAACCCAGACACAATGGAGTTTAATGTTCCGATGTATGTGGAAAGCAGAACTAGTGGTTATTAGAGCTTCCCCCTAACATTGCCAAGCTGTCCAACTTAGGAGATGCTCAAACAAAGATAAATGAGAGTATTGGAGTAGCAGCACCGATCAGCTTTGACAAACAGAGGAGGGTCTCGGACTGGGAATAAAATTCATATGCAGCTGATCATTAGGTCTGTGTGTTTTATGACTCTGAAGAGGAGTTTTCCTTTCCCTGTTGGTGTTGTTTATGTTTTCATTTTAGCGGTGGGTTTTCACCAATCAATTATATTAAAATACAGGCATACATTGGATGCAATTCCACTTTGGTCCTCATCCACGTGTCCAATAAATCCAAAATATGAGACAGAAGAGAATCTCATCAGTTTAAAGCAATAGTTCTACCTGGCATAAGGACTAGCATTGTATTAGAGGTTGGTTTTGGGATATTGGGTGTGTGTTGGGTGTGTCTACATGTTCCTCAAAAACAAAATCAGCATGCTTCTAACAGGCACACACGCACGCTGCTTGATGACCATTTAATTATACAGCAGGACCTGTGGAAGCCCTCCAGGCGCTAAAAAAGCACATAATCAAAAGGCTTGGTGAAAGAGCAGCTTTATCTCGTGTCACATTGTCGCCCTCTTGCAAATGCCCCGCACGCTGCTCCACTCCAACCGATTTGGGAAGGGAAGCTGTCACTTTGTCAGACTTTTTGTCAGCGGCTGAGGTGATGGTGACCAAGTCATCAGAAGCAGACAGGTGACAGTTCCCTCAGAAATACAGTTTTTTCACAGTAGTACTAGCAACACACATTGCCTTGAGTTTCAAGCTCGTCGTTGGTATCATATGAAACTAGATAACATGACGGAGCCACTGGTACCAACCAGGTCCTGCTTACTTGAGGGAAAGCTGTGGGAAATGCTAAAGTTAGGCAAAGTCTTGGCCAGGGGAAAAACAGGGCAATTTCTGAGCAATTTCCAGAGCAGAAGTGCTCGCCATCCAAAAAGATCCATCTCTTATGTCAATCGGTCTGACATCCAAGGGCGGACTGGGAGAAAAAAGTGGCCCGGGAGTTAGTGTCAGACCGGCCCCACTCAATACACGGCACGTTGCCCACTCAATGCATCGCACGTATCGACCAGTGATTTACTTGAAAATATACCCATACTCAACAATATTTTGAACGATTCCAAAGAAATCATATCATATATAGTTTTTTGTTTGTTTTTTACAACATTTGGCTCCACCAATTTGCCTGGATGGACACAAGAAATAAAATGACACCAGCTATATTGTAACACTCCAAGGTGGGTATAGTTTTCTAGAGGAAGATGCTTATCTCTGGGCTAATCATTAGTTGGTTGGTTATACATATAACTACAGAACCTTAAGGAATGAATGTCAGCAGAGGAAGACACACAATAAAGAAACTGAAATCAGAGGGTAAAATTTAGAAATTTATTTAGAATATAGAAAACTATATTTTAGAACAGAACATACAATGGAGTGTAAACATCAGTGGTGACAGTAATGTTGCATGCTGGGTGTGTGATTGTGTGTGTGTGTAGGAGTGTTAAAGGTGCATAACAAAAAAATAAGTTAAGTAACAGAACCTAAACTAACTCTGCCGGCCCAGGTGCATTATAGTCCCATAGTAATAAAAAACAATATCAGTATACTCCTTTACGTTTTGGTGCCATGCTGTTAAATCACGCTCTAAAACGGCTTTGTCTGCAAGTGAGTGACGCAACATCCCTTTGCAACCGAGCCACACAGAAAGAATGAAAAAAAAAATCAAGGCCGGAAAAATGCTTTATTTTGAAAAATAACCGGATACATCCGTCTGTACGTATGAGCTTCTTTGTCTTGACACATGTCAATAGGCTACGTGATAACGTTACTCCAAAAATGAAACTTAAACGTACTTTTCAACTCTGCCGGAGTTACGGTGTTCTGGATTCAAAACAAGACAGATTGTCCTAATCGCCCTGAAAACGTGCAAGCAACATCCAAACCATGATTGTGAGTACAGATCGTAATCAGTAGTGTTGCATGCTGGGTGTGGAAACCATGAGTGCAAGTACAGATCACGAGGAGAAGTACAAAGGTCAGTCAGTGAGCAGAGACTAATGACTTTCAGAACTAGAGAAATTTAAGGTGTTCTGTGGAGCTTGAAATGCCCATCAAGGGATTTTGGGATTTCCCCAGTATGCCCTATGGCCAGTCCGCCCCTGCTGACATCCCTAACCACCCAAAGATGAAATCCTGATCCTATGATTCAAGATACACGATCGGCTGCATTTCTTTTAGAATCTTAAAGTAAAGAACCAACTGAATCAACTGAAAAAAAAGATGTTTCGGATAACCAAGCAGATGAGTTGACAGTGACGTTTAAAAGTGTTTTTTCATCAGAGTTCAACTATTGCATGTAATGGCTCACAATATGACTAACGTTGTAAGTTTGCACTCCAGTCGGTGAGTGTGTCATCTAAGTCGCAGCTTTACTTGATGAGTAATCTTTTATTTTGAGAATTACAGGATGTAAAGTGTCAATGTCTCAACAACTATTGGATTGCCAAGGTTTTGTTCAGACCAGGTGACATTGAAACAAATTCAACAAATCTTTGGCACAGACAGAAGACATGTAGTTATTGTACGTATCAGACTGGGTCATCGGTACCAATTTCATATTTTCCAATCGTTGGGTCGGCAGCTGAGCTTTAGAATGATGGAAGCTTTTTGCAAGCATTACACTTTAAGTTCAGTATATAAACATTCACAAATAAGTTGGGCTGTTGCAAATAATGTTGACTTTCACGCTGTCATTTTGAATAACTTACAGAATCATTGCATTCACTGGGCCACCTTCTCTTGCCCTCGATCACTCTCTCTTTCAAACACATTTTGTGTGAGAACAAACATTCATAGTTTTATTCGAAAACCTCAATCAAAGCTTCAAACCAAAATACATTATATATATATATATATATATATATATATATATATATATATATATATATATATATATACGGCCTTTAATGTTGATAAAAAAAATGGTTTTACTTTTGAATTTGACCAATGTAGTAGGCAATGAATAAATATTTTGCAGAATGAGCTCAGTGTGATCCCACAGTTTCAGAAGACTGCCTTCTCATCACCAAACACACATAGCTATTGCTAACGGCTGTCATGGTTGAAAACAAGTCCTTCCATTTGTAAATTGTCCAGTTTGACTCTTGAATACACTCTATGTCACGACATGGATTCTGCAATATTTATTTGATACCAAACATCAATAATGTTAATACAAATTATGTGATTATTAGTTATTCTACAATAGCCAAAAATACATGTTTCTGCGTTTTGTGGATGGCATTAAATTATGTGTTTGAATGTTTTTTGTAAAGATTGATGTCCAGAACAATGCTTCTCTGATATCTGCTTACGTTGTGTGAATGCTGTACTTACGAGAGAGTCCTTTCCAGCCTGCTACCAGTGGAGCCGATGATCTCCCCTAGCGTACAAAACATCTGACCCAAGAAGTCCTTCACAGAGGAGAGAAGCAAACAGTTAATTCTGCACAATACAGTCCAGCTCGAGGCAATGTATCACTTGGGGTCAGTTGACAAAGCTACAGGATATTGTTATAAACAAAAACTGAGAAAAAAAGATCAAATTTAACTTGGTTAGCATGTCAGAGAACATGCATTCATGCTTCTTGTGGGTGTTATAAGGGGGGGTGCCTTGTCAAGATAAGGCTTTCAGGATCTTAAGCATTCAACATGTAATTTTCTGGTATTGCATCTGTGCTAAGTATATATTGCACCCATCATTCTGTTCTACCTAAAGCTGCCACAAGTATACACGTGCATCTCAAAATCAGTCCAATATTAACAATCCTGGAAAGAATTGAACAACAATTGGTGAACATTTATTTCATTATTACCATTTCAAAATGGGAAATATGGGATATGTATTGTGTTTTTTTTCTTCATTGTTTTTTTTTTTTTTACATATCACAAATATGTTCCTAATCATAGTCTGCAAAAGTCAGGGGTAGGTGCAGATTGTGCGGTTGGTGAATCAGTACAGGACTTTCATCCAGATAACATGTTTAACAGCCGATAAGAGGGAGTCGTATAATGTCAAAATACCTTCTGCTCATCCAGGTGGGTAGGCAGTAAGAAAAGGACACAAGTTAGAGGAAAAGCTGAAAAGACACAATGAAAACATCTCAAGTTGATATCAAAAGTGTATTCTAAAACAAATATACTGTCAAAAGAAGGGGGGGGGGGGGGAGTACATTAATGATAATTATTGCTGGAATTAGGCATTGCACTAATTTCATTTAGGGATTATACATTGTAGTGATCTGGCAAAGTTTGCATTTTCTCTTGAAATTGTATTTATTGAAATGAATTTTCTGATATTTGGTTGAGAAAGGAGCAGATCAATTATTAACTATAAGACCAAAATATTGGAGTTAAACATGTTAAATTAACCAAGCTAGTAAGAAATTTGTACAATAGCTAAATAAAGAGTTCGTAATTTATTTTACGAACTGAAAATAAGTACTTTTTAAGAAGAGCATTGGTCGTTAAGAAAACCTTTAACGCTTTGTTTCTTTTTACAGTACCTTTCAATTATTCAGATGACGGTATTATTTTTTCAGGACCTATTCAACTAATTGACCTATTCAACTAATTTCCTTTTTCTTTCTTTTTCACAATTTTTTGGTCGTTTCAGGCCTCCATACAAGTTTCTGTCATTGTGGAAGATATTAATAGCATTTCTAAAAGGCTGCTTACATGTTTTGAAAGGTTGGAGCTCCTTGTGTCCACATTGTACCTACAATCAAACCAAAAAAACAGACAACTTTAGACATTTTAACTGAAGACAACAGACACTTGATAGAAAAAACAGTGTTGTCCCTGAAGAAAAAAAAGAAAAACCTCCCTTGTGTATTCTTTGACAGATAGACAAGCAACACTGATAATTCAAAGCTGTCCTGGGAATAAAAAAGATAAAAAATCTTGTATGCTAATTAAATAATTAGATATGGTGCGCATAGGAGGGATGAATCAAGGGAGCTAAATAAAAAATGTATAGATCTAGAGCAGCGTTGCTAAATAATGAACACTTGGATCCAGATTGAATCCATTTCCTCTCTAGCGGCCGTGTTGCTTCTCTCTCTTTCTTTAGGCTACTGTCTCCCCGAGGACTTCCTCTTAAGTCCGTCATCTTTGAAAAAGGATTTTGTTCATGTTTGACAAAGGCAATCCACTCATGTGTCGAATAATATTACACAGACGTGTACCCTTGAGCTACTCATTTCTCTCTAGATATTTCTGTTAGCTAGAGGATGGAGGGTGACACACACTCTGCTGATATTGTTTCACCTATTTTCTGATCTTTCTCAACTTTGGTTACAGAGCCATTTAACCCGACAGTAATTAAAATCCTCTCTCCAGCAGAAGCTCCAAGGCTGCTTAAAGTAGATGTGTGTGTGTGTAAGAGAGAGAGAGAGAGAGAGAGAGAGAGAGAGAGAGAGAGAGAGAGAGAGAGAGAGAGAGAGAGAGAGAGAGAGAGAGAGAGAGAGAGAGAGAGAGAAGTTGTAGAAAGAGTTCTTTGGAAGAACAGCACAGAGTACTGTACTGCGTTAGCTGTGTCAACTTAACCATGAAGCTGCTCTGTATATCTCAGGGGCACTCGGTTCTCAAGAGAGCAGGCGGGATTGAAGAAGTTGAGTGACAAAGCCTCTATGATGTAGTGTTTCTGCTGAAGCCCTGTGGGCCCACTGCTCCCCTGTTAGCCAGGGGGTGAGAGAAAAGCCAACATAATGGAACATAACTGTCACACTTAAAACATGTCAACAGCAGAGTCTTCAATGTCTTGCTGGCACCAAACTTCCACAGTTACTGAGGCTTTTTTTCCAATACACTCTACAGCAATGTTTGCACTTCAAAGGGAAACTATAGTTTGTGAGCAGGAATGTTGGGAGGACAGTTTGTTTATGTCCCTGGTTGCCCTGCTTTGTTCTTCCTTTACTCTCTTACAACTGCCCACCAGCGTCTCTCAATATTGGTTTTTACTTCTTTTTCCCCCATTTCCTATTCCTTCCCTTCTCTAGGTTTGCAAAAATATTAAACATACACATGCATAATTATCAGACTCATTTTATAATTACATTTTGGAAAGTGTCTGTACGCTCTTCACGACCAAATAGTTGTTTGTGCAAAATGATCAATGTCCAAAGAAATCTTCATTATTCCAGCATTCACGCATGTTAACAGGACAATTACCTCCATGACTCCATCAGCGTCTACCATTTTTGGCCTGAAAGGAAACTACTATCCTGTTGATTAGAGAGATTGGAACAAGATTGATAATTTTCAGTTTTTTTAATTTTATGGTTCCCAGAGTGAGGTCTATTGACTTTGTGATCCCCTGACTATTATTCAATTTCAGATCACATTTGCTAATAAACTAACAAACTAAAAGTTAATCTAAAAGGCTTGAGGATTGTTTGTTATTTAGTTCTTAATATTACCTAACTTTGGAAGTTACATGTCAATCCAAATATTTGAGGTCGCGTTTCACTTAGTGTTATTAGTGGAAGTTGCGCGGCTTATTTAAACAAATAAACACATGCTGCCGTATGATTGTCTCTGGTGCACACATTTTTTACATTACACTTAATTTAGCTGACGCTTTTATCCAAAGCCACTTAGAATAAGTGCATTTAATCATGAGAGTACAAACTCAGAACAACAAGACAGGACAATTTCTTAAAGAGAGCCAAACTACAAAGTGCTATCAGTAAGTGCCACTTAAGTGCTACTAAAGTGTTTTTTGATATCTTTTTTCATTCAAGGTATATTTGGAAAAAATGTGTTTTTAGTTTGCAGCGGAAAACATAGAGACTTTCTATTGTCCTGATGTCAATGGGGATCTCTCCAGCTGGACCATTCTGGTTTTGACTGAAATATTTTGACAGCCATTGCATGGTTTCCATGAATTATACACGTCCCCTATGATGGATTGACTTTACATCTAGCATTACCTTCAGGTCACATGTTAAATGTGTCCAATATTTTGGTTAATGACCAAATGCTTGCAAAACTAATGACATACCTTCATCCGCCTCAGGTGATTAAGGTATAAATAACAAGGAGCTCAATGCAATGAGCCCAAACAGGTGAAAAGGTTGCTTTGTGCTCCAGTGTTTGTCTAGCCTTCTGGTTCTGTTGGATGTGCTACTGTGGCCTAGTGGTGAAGAAGAACTTGATGTGTCTATGTCTATCTGGTTCTTTGTCAACTGAATCAATGTGCATGCCTGTTTGTGCTGTTGACGGGTGAATAAATGAACTTCTCACACCGCGGTTTAATAAATCTTTAAAACAGATGCCTGTGCCCCAACGCACAAGGGACAGAAATTGACAAGATTTTAATGATACTAGTACCATTGCTTCTGCTTTTTGGCTTGTCTCTTTATCGATTCCCTTATTGATTTCTGTTAAATTTTCTGAGTCAGAAACAGGTTTCAGTTAAGAACAGGTTCTTGATTTCAATCCCTACAACGCACATGAAACATAAAGATGCCAATGGCAACCTGTAGAAACCTGTTATAGACTTATCTTTTGTTTGATTGTCCGTTAATTTCCAAGATTTTGTGCCCCCTTGAAAACGAAACATCTCAAGGGGACTCTCCTCAGATCAAAGTTTTGAGGAAAAATATGGTTTGTGGCTGGTTGTGACACCTCTGTGGTTCTTTTCACCAAGTGGGAGGTATTGTTCTGGTTGTAAATTCTTGATATTACCTACTTGGAATGGAAACTACAGTAGCAAGCTGACATGAACATTTTTTTTACATGTTATTACTATAACTTTCCTACAGTGAAAAAAAGAAAAGTCCTGGCTTGGTATAAATATTGTCGACCATAATCCAGGCAGTAATTGTGTTTCCTCCCAAAAGTATTTGTGTGGTTTATACAACAAAATTGTTCCTCCACCACACTTCACCCCTCGGTCTCGTACCTCTGTGATAGACAGGTCAGGGTTCTGCATTGTCAGAAAAGAAACCAACGCAATGTTGAAGCGTGACAGGACTGACAACTGTGTAATGAACTGACCAACACCTTGTGCATCAAGAATAGGTGGGAAAGCAAGTTTTTCAGAAGAAAAAAAATCCTGCACACACTTTTTTTCGCTGCGCCAATTGAGAGGGCATAAAATGATGGAAGTTATTTTGGAGAAAGAATACAACCACAGTGCCCACTAAAATCACTTAGACCGCCTGCTGCTTTCCTCGGTTAAGGCATGTGCCTAGAGTCGGGTTATAAGAGGAGAGTAAAAGCCGGGGACTAATGGAAACACTGGAATTGAGAGGGAATGTAAAAGGGCCACCAGCTACAGATACCACCAACCGTGGCTCAAAAGTGCCAAATGCAGTGCTCGGTGCCATTTCAAGCAGTCACTACACAATCGCACATGCACGCACGCACACACGCGCGCACACACAAACACACAAACACACACACACTTCTCTACCCTCTGTTTTTCACCACTAGTCTTCTAACTCTTCCCTCCTCCATTTCAACAGAAATCGCTCAAACCTACACTTGCTTTGTTAAAATCTCCTTCTCCCGCGTTGTCAAATTGAGCACTGTGCCGAGCTCGGATGAGATCAAATGAAATTACCACACAGTTCGATAAGCCCGGAGTGATTGCCAAATGAGATTTGAGTGCAAAGGAGCAATAGAGTTGCAGAAAAATCTAATGACCTTGATTTACATTGCAGGCGGCAGGGGAGCTGGCGGACTTCTCAGCACGAATGAAGGTGAACACTGATAATGGTTAATGCTTTGATACAGTGTTAGTCACTTTCATATTTTGCCGTTTCCCTCGCCTTTTTTTGTGTGTGTGTGTGTGTGTGTGTGTGTGTGTGTGTGTGTGTGTGTGTGTGTGCATTCCTTCCCACATGGTAATATTCAGATTTCACAGTGTAAAACTGAAAGTCTTTTGTAAATTGAAATCCACACATTTCAGCGGCACCAAATCAGAATCTACGTTAGGGATTCAGGTTGTGGCATTCTTTGTACCAGAGACTTTTAAGATTATTGGTTATTGGCTATTGGCTTACTGCCAACACATTCACTCAGACTTGTGAAACTCAGCAGTAAGAGCTTTACAAATGTGCATTGAAGTTATTTAAGCGGATTCATATAGTTAGCGTGGTGGTGATTACTGTTAAGTAAGTGTCAGTAAAACAAACACTGTGATAAAAAGTTACATGTTTTGACATCCTTCATTTTCTGCCATGTGTGGAGGCAGATCACTTCAAATATCAACTGAACCAAGTGTAAGTTTATTTGGGGTTTAGTGCTTTTTAAAGGCACTAGAAGAGTAGACCACTGAAAGCTCAAACAAAAACAGCTAGCAAGTGGACCTTAGTTGAGATGATTATGTCAGATAGTAAGTAAATGAAATGAAAACAAGATAATTTTTTGGGGTACTTTATACTTACTGAATACTTACTTTATATTGAAGTATTAAAAAGTGTGCAGTTTGAATTTGTCATTTGTACTCTTTACTCTCTATCATGATGGTTATTCTGAATACAAGACATCTATTTCCTGTCTGTCCGTTCAGGAAGACGGATCCCTCATTTTCTCTTCCTAAGGTTTCTTCCGTTTCCAAAGTGATCCGTTTCATTCTGAAACGTCAGCTTTTTCAAAACCAACATGGCTCAGTTCAAAATTCTGTTTCAAAACAAAACTCCTCTTCGCTTCTCTGATTTTGACATCAGATGATTTGCTACCATTTAAAGTTTTTTATAGGGATGGGGGAGTTTTTCCTTCTCCAAAGCGATAGTTAAAGGACAAAGAGTGTCGTACGCTGAACAGATTGTAAAGGGGCAAATTTGTGGTGTTGAGTTATTAAATACAGCTGACTTGACTTGAGACAGGACACTAATGACAGCACCCATTTTAATTGCTTCAGAGACTCATTCACTTTTAGTGACATTTGAAATGTTCCTAAATGATGGACAGCATGCAAAAATCAAACTACATAATTTGTTTCACTTGATGAATTCCTGCCCTATGTGGTGCATTTCTCGTTATGTTTCGTATTGCATGTTTGCATTACAGTGCACATCAGCAGGTTTCAGGATTCATTTTACAAGCTGTGTATCAAAATGTGAGGGTGGGCAGGATGTGATTCACACATTCAGTTTGCATCCTAAATGAGGCCTCTCTTATTCACAGTCCGGTTCTGCAAATGCCAGAGAGCGGTGCACATATAAAAACCTAATTACACACCGCTGCACGCTGTGTTAAGTTAAATTCTGATTCATTCCTTAAGGGTGCAGAAACAAAATGTAGAACGGACTTAATTACATTTTTCTACAATAAGCAATGATTGCAACACCTGTGCACTCAGCGTGATGGCATCAAGCCACTAGCACACATGGCTAGGTTTTAGTTCTTTAAGTATTTGTTTGGCTCTAGAGTGGACTGGTCTGCTGGGTCTTGGATGAGTGCACATTTTTACAGATTCAAGAGCTGAGGCAGCTGCCTTTTTCTATTAGGTTGCACTCAGAAACAGTTTTGCCCGTCAGATACTGTTGGATCAAACACAAAGACAACTCTCTCTTCACAACATCTGCGGCCCTTCTGGTCCATTACGGTAGCTCTTTGGGATTCCACCACGCTATTGAAGACCTTTGAACCTGTAACATTGTTATGTTAATTCCCATCCCATTGTATTTGGTAAAGCGGGTTGTCCTTCAATCAAAAGAATGGTGGGTCAACCCCCGGCTCAGCTAGTCCATGTTGATGTGTCCATAATCCCAAATTACTTTCGTAGGAGCAACTTACGACTTTAAAGAAAAAATGCTGGCTATACTTCAAGGGTGACTTCAAGAATATTTCCTCCTAGACCCTATTCTTCCCATGTGTTTGTGTGTGTGTCTAAGTGACTAAAGCCTAGTTTATGCTTCTGCGTCACGTCGACGCCGTACCTACGCCGTCGATGTGACGCCGTCGACGTGATGCCGTCCTTCAGGATTCGAAGTTCTGCATCGAGGGGCCGCTTTGCTCTGCAATTCACCGCCATGCTGCCAGGTGTGTGCGGCTGTGTGCTTTCAGGGATTATAGAGTCGGAGCTCATCAAAATTGAAGAGGAAATGCTTATATTGCAAATGTTGTTACGCAGGCGACAGAGAAGACGTTTGCGGAGGTGGTCTGTATGACCACTAAAAAAAAAAAGCAACTGCCGGAAATTACGTTCTGAGCAGACCAATCACAGCGCTTGCGGTCTGCATCAACGCGACGCGTAATTAGGATTTTTGGGAGGTGCACGTCAGGCTACGGCGTAGGGGTGTGCGTTGACGGCGTAGCTACGGTGTAGCTACGGCGTAGGTACGCCTTCGACCTGACGCAGAAGCATAAACTTGGCTTAATGGAGACAACCATTTTAAAAATTGGTCCAGTAATTACGCTGAGATAGACGATTCAGAATACATAACCTAGCCGTTCCCTGGCGACAGACATAGCGGTAACTTTGTGCTGCACATTTACTGTCAACAAATCCCAAATCCCAAAAAAGAGCAAAACCTGTAAAAGTATTGTATGTGTATCAAAGCCCGATATATTGTCTCTCTCTGTGCCGTAGCTCCATTGTTGTTCAAAAACATATTAAAAAACACATCCATGAGCCACACTGTTGCACTAGGTGACATCATGTTCCTTTTTTACCATGAACACACCAAAGTTTATTTGGACTCAACCCCACACACACCAAATAATTACTAGAGCGGCTTAAATCACCACTGAAAAAAATCCCCAATAAAGGCAAATTACAAATTTCTTCTTGTTGGGTACCATTTTCTAAAAGCAAATGACCAGCCGTTTGAGAAACAATATTTTTTGTAAAAAATGATTCCGTATATATGTCATCTGTTGTTGAAGACATGTCTTGAATGCATTAGATGAAGCTAAATCTGGCTAAATCTGTTTTTGACAATATTCATATGATGTATTGCTTGTCAAGATCAGTGCAGTCCATTCAAATCAATATCGACACAGGAAAAAAAAACTTTCACAGGAAGAGAAATGGAAGAAGCCTTAAGGAGAGCAAGGAAGAATGAACATCATAACAAAGTTACAACACAATCAATGCATTTGACAAATAGTCATTCATATCTCATTCCTTAAAAAAATCACTTTGCTCTACATCTATCCATCCATTGTGGTTCAGTGGGCTAAGAATAACCTCTGTGGAGAGGTGGGAGTTTAATAATTGATTCCCTCTACTGGGACGCTCTCTTTTATTGGAATCCCCTCTCATGACTCCATATCAGGGAGACCACAGCACTCTTCTGGTGCAATCCATATCTGGGCCACGCTAGAAACAGACCAAACACCCATTTATTCCTGTTTCCAAGACACTGTTTTCACCATTCTTGTTGCGTTGTGTCACCAACGACAGATATCAGTGCTAAAAGTTAGAGAAGTGATCAACAAAAAGGATATTTTATCATATTACCGATAAATTATATTATGAGTTATTACTATGAATGTTGATAGTTAATCAATGATCAGTTCATGACCAGTTGAATGATATATTCATTGGAATCATCCAAGGTGCTGGTGAGCCTGCCTTTACTGAGCACCTAAAACCTACGAGCCGCGATGACAATGGCGATAAGTTCCTTTCATTAAGCAGTGAACCTCACTGACTAAAATAAATAATGACAAATGGATTTCCAGCCATGAAAATCCCTCACAGTTGCTTCATGCTCAATTTGTTTGTAACACTCTTGAGTGGACAGATTGAAGCAAGTAAAATATTCCTTGGGATGGGCCAGAATGCACTGGGTAGCCAGGAGCAGAAAACATGTCATGTGAACATCCCCTATAGTTGTACATTGAAGGGGACGAGTTTCAAGCGAGCAATTACATTACAACCCATTTAGCAGCTGACATCTGCAGTGTTCTCCCTCAAAACTGGTCCAGGTTGAAAAATACTGAAGTAACCATGAAATATTTGATATTAAAGGTCAAGCATGGTAAAAGGTATTTTACCTCGGTGATGTGTTGGAGATGTCTTGATTCATACATCCTTCCTGCAACAACAAAATCCCTACAATGCTGATCTACGAACGACAAGTGTTGCAGTTTGCATTGAACTCGATGCTCACTCGATTGTGTGACTACTTTTGTGTTTATTTAGGGGACATCGTCGGGCGGTGGAAAGAGCACTTTGAGGAACTCCGAAACCCGACCAACATGTCCCCTGGGGAGGAGGCAGCGCCTGAAGACTTTGGGGTTGGTGCACCCATATCCCGAGCAAAGGTCACTAAGGTAGTTAAAGAGCTTCTTTGTGGCAAGGCGCCGGGGGCGGATGAGATCCGCCCTGAGATACTGAAAGCGCTGGACATTGTTGGGCTGTCGAGGCTGACACGCCTTTTCAGTGTCGCATGGGGGTCAGGAACAGTGCCCATGGACTGGCAAACCGGGGTGATGGTTCCCATCTTTAAGAAGGGGGACCGGAGAGTGTGCTCGAACTATCGTGGTATCACACTGCTCTGCCTCCCGGGAAAATCTTATGCCAGGGTGCCGGAAAGGATGCTCCGACCGCTTGTCGAACCTCAGCTCAAACCACTGATCCTCTGCTTCTTAGACGAACTTGTAAACCATTAATCCACAGGCGCAGTTGTTGAAACTGCTGATATTATTGGGTTGCAGAGTGTCTACAAAACCATCTGTTAAACCTCAGAATGTGAATGTGAGCGTCAGTGGAGCTGTTAATCCTGACGTTTGTAACCAAAGTGACCTGCACACATGTGCGCACACACGCGAACGTGCATGCGACCATAATAATGCGTTAGCGCGGCCGTTCACTCGCACTCACAGCCGTTCACGTGCACGGCTGTTAAGACGCACGCGCACCCGTTCGCGTGAGCGCCTGTTCACGCGCGTGGCCATTTTATGTTCGTGGCCGTTTACGTGCGTGACCGTTTACGTGCGTGACCGTTTACGTGCGTGACCGTTTACGTGCGTGACCGTTCACGCACGTGCGCACCCGTTCTCGTGTGCGGCCGTTCACGTGCCTGCAGCCTGCAGATGCACACAGACCAAGAAGATGCAGATTTTAGACAGATTTGCTTTCACATTCAGTTGGATTTCAACACGTCTGAATCTGTTGGATTCCTATCGAGCGCAGTTTACAACAGAAGACAAGATTTCCCTCATTTTGAGCTATAAATTATGCCCAAAGAGTAAACGGTTTGGAGTAGAGGGCAAGTTTAAAATATGTTTTTAACAAAATCCTCATGTCTCTCCCCACTCAAAGTATGACGTCACCCGCTCTGAGCTGCCCAACACACAATAATGATAAAGGCAGAAAAGGTGCGGAAAAAACATAAAACGAAAACGCAGATAGTTTAAACACTATAAAAGATATCAAAAAAGTTCAGTGATACAGTAATAGCTGAACGTTTTGTCCACATTTTAAACTTGAAATGGTGTCTCTAGCTGCAGGCATGGCAGAGCCTTTACCTTTTGAAGTTGAAGGAGTTGAAAGCGGATTTGAAGATGTTCTTCATTGGAAACCATTATTTTTTGTTTTGATAAAAAGCTGAATAATTTTAAAATTTGAGAATGTAAGAATATGAAAAATGTAAAAGCGTAGATTAATAACTAAAGGTTTTGTCAACATTTAAAATGTTAAATGGTGTTTCTAGCTGAATATTTGAAGAACCTGTATATGTTTGAAGTTGAAGATGATTTAAAGATTTCCCCATTGGGTCCCAGAAGTAGAAAAAGAAAAAGTTTAATAAAGATTTGAAGAACAATAGTTGGAATGCTGAAGCATGCTGAAGCATTCCAACTAATGATGCGAAAACTATTTAGAGGGTGTGTGTGTGTGTGTGTGTGTGTGTGTGTGTGTGTGTGTGTGTGTGTGTGTGTGTGTGTGTGTGTGTGTGTGTGCATTGCCATTGTGTCTGTACTACTAAATAATTCAGCATTAATGATTTACTTCGTCAGAAGATTAAGACGGTTCCCAGAGGAGGAAGCTTCAAGCTCGACCCTATATACCGTGAAAAACTTCCACTGACTTATTGACTCGGTGGACTCTTTTGCAGTCACATAACAATTGTTTTTCAGATTTCTGATTTCATTTCCAGCTCATTATTTTTCTCCTGATTCAATTTGAACGGCTATTGGAACACTGCAGCCTTATTTGAAATAACAGTCTTGTCACTCTACAAGTTAGGCTTTTCTTTTGTCTCACTGCTGCATGAAATCTACAATAGTGACACAGATTAAAGCTCAAAGGCGTTTACGCTCAATGCACGGCCGAAATGCCGAAACAAAGGCATTCAAATCAAATGAACTGTGAAGAAGCAAGAAGACAACAAAATGTCTCATCTAACCTCCACAATGATGAGGAATTTAATAACGGTCAATATATGGTTTCATGGGGAGATGTCCTCGGGGTCAATACAGGCATTTTTTTAATGGGTCCCTGGATGGGAAATATCTGATGAAAATCTGATCCTGGCTTTATTGAACTCAGCGCTGCTCTCCTTTACCGCGGGCTACAGAGGTTGCGTTTCACTGCACATGGGAGTGAAAAGTAAATTGTGTGAAAGATTAAAAAATGATTTGGGGCGCACAGTGGCTAAAAATTTGACATCCAAGTTGACAAACACATAGATCTGCAAACCAGGCCTCTGTCTCTGTCTTGAAGAAGAGAGACGTCTATTGAAACTCACCTTGAACTTGCAATAAATAGAGGGATTTAAAAGCCTTTGTCCCTTCACCTTTTTACTTCACATTTTGAAATCATTTATAGTACAAGGTTGTCAGGCCAAAATAAAAGGCTTGATTGTAGAAGACAATTAGTGCTGCTGCTTAATAAAAATCCCTCCAAATGCATTAAACTTTACTTTATCTTAACTCTAAGCAGCCTGAGTTTGGGATTAGCTCGGGTTTTGTAGAGCCAACAAGCCCAGATATTGCATTTCAAGGGGTTAACGAAATTGCAATTAGGCATTTGCTCCCAATGTTCCTTAACAACTGTTTTGGAAGAAGGAAATAACGAGAGTTTTAATAATCTAATTGATGCCCATATGAAGAGTGGTTCATGTAGATTACAAAAAGTAACTGATTAATGTATAGGAAAGTGAATAAATAACTGATGAATATTTAAAAAAATAAATAATAAACCACACAAATAAAACAAAGGTGTTAAGTTTGAGAACAGAATTTGGTGTGGTGTTTTGTTACCTTGTAATTTTTAATAAATACATTAATTTGGTTCTACCGAAAAACCAGCATTAAAAAAATAATTGGTATGAGATTGTAATCCTGGCTGAAAAAAAATCTCCTATGTTCATCTTTTACAAGAAAAAGTCAGAAACCAAAAGTAATTACTGATCGGCCCAATCGATGCTGTGGCCTGGTGCTGTTGATGTGTTCAGTTATTGACCACACACAGAGGTGCTGGGAGAGGTGAAGCGCAGGGGAAGTGATAGGCTCTTTGGCCTCTTCTCATACTGACCCCATACTGAGTCTTTCCACTGAACCCCATGTCGGGACTTCGATCCTCACTAGGGCAAGAATGGAAGAGACAAAGGTTTGAGCTTTCCCTTCTTGTCTGTTAGTGACTTCTCAATAAAAGTTACTAATATAGACACTACAGAGAAGCTGTGCAGCTATTCAGATAGAAGAGCTCATTGTGCTCAATTGCAGACGCAGAAAGCTGATTTCACTTTGAATTCCCTTCATAAATACTTATTTAAACAAGACTTTAGAATTTCAGGCTTTGAACTGAACTGAAAGGCAAAGTGTTGTAATTTAAAAAGACAAAACTGGGTCCCAAAAGGGTGGAACTGAATAGATTCAGAGGGAAAATAAAATTATGAGACAATAAAAAGATGATAAAAGGCTGAATAAAAACGTTATTTTTTTGTGTTTTACTGTGTATTTAGTGATGTGCACAGTCAAACAGGAGAACGAATTACTGGCTTAGTCGAACTAAAATCAAATTATCCCGTTCATGTAAACACTTTTGTTCGAATAATTGCAGTCCGACTACGATCTGATTAACACCCCTTGATAACTCGATACGACTCGGTTGATAATTTGGACATCGCGGAATGTAAACGGTGAATCGGATTAGGAACTGGACTCTGCGTCTTTGCGCATGCTCAAGATCGGCCGGCAGAAACAAACAAACGTAACAGTCGGGTTACGAGCCTATACTGCCTTGGGTGGGCGTTCCCGCTAGCTCCCTGATGAAGCCAGCTAGCGCTGCTGCTAGTTCCCTGTTTGCTCTCCGCTAGCTCCCCGACAACCACCAAAGGTAGCAGGGTTCTCTCCATTATGAAGCGTAAAGCGGTCAAGCGGAGACGGCTGTATCTCCACTAGATGTAATGAAAACAGCGCCACCTATCGTATCAGATATGACATGCTTTCGGCCAATGATTCGATTTATTCACTGCCATGTATATTAGGATAATAGCAGTTGCCCCGAAAGAGAGCATAGTCCGACTAAAGCAAGATTCAAATTAATACCATCATGTAAACGCACTGACTGTTGGTTCATCAATAAAACATTTCAAAACTGTGAGATAGGATTAACCAGTGGAGGGGGAAATTGCTCATTAAAAAAACAAGAATGATTTACATTTCAGCAGTGGTTCAGAGTTCAGAATTGTACCTCCAAACTAGGGTTGCTTCTCGTAAACTAAAACTGAAACTGAACTAAGTTTTTATCCAAGTCTGTAAAGGCAATGGAGATGGAGACTTGCTGGAACAGTTGACGTTTAATCACGTTGTTCAAGGGCAGTATGGTAATGACGGAAGGCCAAGCTGTGCTCCTTTATTTGCCCTCAACCAATTTTCAACCACAAAACATTAAGAAACTGGATTTGATCAAAAACTCACAAATTTAAGAAGATGGTGACTTTAGCAGGGTAAACTGCCCAGCACACCATTGAAAAAGGAACTTTCTGCTGACTGCAATTGTGCCACAAGTTTCTTAGATCCGAAAGAGGGTGTGGCTTAGTTATAGGGGGCAGAGCTAGCCCCCCAGCACACTATTGAAATAGGAACTCTCTGCTGAGTGCAATGACGCATCCCACAGGAGTGCAATATAAACATTTCATTAATCTGGCCAAGTTACAGGAATCCTACAAGTGAACAGGCTTTTTGTTTTTACTGTTTAGGCCACTCTCACTTGACAGGCTCACTTTTTGCCAATTAGCATGAACTATACCCACACTTGACCATGATGCCACATTTCAGTCTACTGGGGCTAAACCACTAAAATCGTGGGGAAATGTATGTCGATCTACTTACAGAGTAGAAAAAAGCCTCAAGAATCCTGTTAAATAGGCTACATACATTTACTGACGGTTGACATTTCTGTTTTTAAAAAGGTGGAGACCAAAGTTTTGCGCCTTGCTTGTCTTCCAAACAATCAAAGCGCTTTAACACTACTTGCTGGTGATGGCAGTGGCTACCATGCCAGGTGTCACCTGCCCTCCAAACTTTAAGTAACATTTATACACCATATGCACATCAACATGAATTAGCGGGGCTGGGGATTGAACCACCACTCCTCTGACTGAAGGACTGAGCCATAGTCGCTACAATTAGCTCAAGGCTGTCTTTTTTTCAGTGACAAAAGAAAAGATTAAATTGAGCAGTTTTTATGATTTTTAGGATATGGTTTTTTTAACATTGACTATATTTTGTGGTTGTTCGGATGTAAAACCAAAGAGATAAAGATATTTGTAACATAGCGTTTGATAATGCTCATTTAGTATCAAACTATTTGATGGTTGCAATCCAGTCAAACAGATTTTTATGGTAATCAGCATGGACACAAGGCTTCCAGACATAGTGATGGGAGTCAGCGGGCCCAAATATGAGGCTTGATTGAAGTCATTCTCTGGTGTAACAAAGAGGGAAAAGGTGACGATGTTTCCACTTACACATCAAAGCGAAGGTTCTGCTTCTCCTCAAAGAAGAAATCAAGAACAAACTTCCTCACGAAGTCGGGGTTCAGCGTGTTATCGATCACTTCTGTCCGACCGAACTGGTGGAAAGACAAGAGAGAAGAGAGGAGGAGAAAGTCAACATTATGCCAATCAATATGTTCATTCAGTGAGAGGGGAAAAACAACCAACTACTGGTTGTAACTCCTAAAGTGTTGATGCTTCTTTTGTAGGTGTTTAAGTTGTCAATCAGAAAATGTTTGAGAGAATGTGACACACTGAAAAGAAGTCCGAACCTGATCAAGTTCCTGCTCAAACTTACTTTGATAAAAAGGAAGTCACGATAATTTTTTTTTGCTGTAAATGTTAATGACTTAGTTTTCTCTGGTTTTGAAAGCTGCATAAAGGCGATGAAAAAACAGAGCAAGCTAAACTATTTTTGATATTAGTGAAAACCGTGGAAAAAATCCATGATTCACATGACTCCCATGTCATTTTATATATCCTCAATGCTCCTACACTGCGGATTTAAGGCACTTTTTGGTGGCTATAAGGCTCCAGGTGAGCAACATGACTCTCAAGACAATCTCATTAAGCTATCTGGCAGCTGACAGTGATGAGCTATAGATCTGACAAGTTCCTATAACCCCGACCACCTCTGTTCCTGCTCCGCTCTGTCAGTCAAACTCCATACAGCAGAGACCAGACAATTTGGTTTTAATCTTTTTGGGTGCATTTTGGTCAGTGGTCCAAACATCAGCGGCCACTGAAGTCGTCAGAGAGCTTAGATTGATGTTTGATGTAGAAAGATGTTTTCCGAGCGATATAAAATAGATAGAGAATTGTTTGAATTATGAACTGTTATCACTAGCTCTAAGCAGCTTATGGTACATCTTTAAAACGCCTAATGACAAGATTAGTTTGAATCCATGAATAAAATCTTTTAATTCATTTTAATTGGGCTTTCATGAAAAAACAACAAGTAAAAGGACAACATTTAGAATTCCTCATGATTTACAGACTTCAGAGCAGTTTAAATGATTTTTAGGATGTGGCAAAAAAAGGAATAGTCTGGATTATTGTAGACTAGCTGCTATTATCAAACAACAGAGGCATCTTTATCTGTTAATCTGGATCATTAATGATAATCCAATAGTATCAGCGACAAAAAAAACTTGATCAGTGGCCGGCTCCCTTTTTTCTTTTGTGCGGATTCAGTCTCGGATCGATAATGAGATCTGTTGCACCACGAGTCAAAGCTGAGTTCAACATCACAATCAAAATGACGCCGCAGATGGCAGCCTCAGTGTGTTGGTGCTCATGCGTCTCCGCAAACGGGGATCTCACACAGCGCTGCCGGGCATATTTCTCTCCAACGTCCGCTCACTAGGCAACAAACTGAACGAACTCCAGCTGCTGGTGGGGAGAGACAGAGACTTTTCCACTTCCTCCGTTTTGTGCTTCACATAGACCTGGCTCTTTTGATCCATTCCGAACTCTGCGTTCCAGCTGGCTGGCTTCCAGCTGTTCCAAGCTGACCGCAACACGGAGCTCACCAGCAAGGCGAAGGGAGGAGGAATCTGCTTTTACTCCAACAACAGCTGGTGCAACGACGTAAAAATGATTCTACAGCTCTGTTCGCCACACCTGGAATCCCTCATCATCCACTGCAAACCATTCTACTCCCCACGTGAGTTTGCTTCATTCATCCTGGTCGATGTTTACATGCCGCCGCAGGGCAACGTGCAGGAGGCACAGTGGACATTCGCCGAACAGATACGGTGTGTGGAGCGGACCTTCCCGGACTCCTTAGTTATTGTCCTGGGGGACTTTAACAAAGGAAACCTCAGCCATGAACTCCCCAAACACAGACAATCAATTAAATCAAAACTCTGCAGACCTGTGGTGAGGAAATTCAAGAAGTGGACCAGTGAGGCTATGGAGAATCTTCGGGCATGCTTGGACTGCACTGACTGGGATGTTTTCAGGACTGCTACCAACAGTCTGGATGAGCACACAGAGGCTGTAACTTCATACATCAGCTTTTGTGAGGACAGCTGTGTTCCATCTAGCTCCAGGGTGAGTTATAAAATGACTGTACTCTGAGAAACTGCAACATCAGCTCTCAGCAAGTGACTGCTTCTGTCTGGAGAGGTCTCAGGCAGATCACCAACTACAAGCCTAAAACCCCCCACTGCATGAACGACCTCCGCCTGGCAGACCAGCTGAACGAGTTCTACTGCCGCTTTGAAAGAAAAGGCAGCAGTCCTGACGCCAACGCAACAGGCCCATCGTCCAACCACAATCCTCCAGCCCCTCCTACCCCAGCCCATCAGGGGCTCACACCTCTGTACCTACCCTCTCTCCCCTACTACCTTCCCTAGTGATGACTCTTTCTATTCTGGAGAGAGACGTCAACAGGCTTTTCAAAAAGCAGAACCCCGCAAAGCAGTGGGCCCAGACTCCGTCTCCCCTTCCACCCTGAAGCACTGTGCTGATCAGCTGTCTCCGGTGTTCACTGACATTTTCAACACCTCCCTGGAGACATGCCACGTCCCAGCCTGCTTCAAGGCCTCCACCATCATTCCCGTCCTCCAACCACCCAGGATCACAGGACTCAATGGCTACAGGCCTGTCACCCTGACCTATGTGGTCATGAAGTCTTTAGAGCGCCTGGTCCTGTCTCTCCTCAAGGCCATCACTCAGTGCGTTTAGATGATGGTATTAATTCGAATCTTACTTTAGTCGGACTACGCTCTCTTTCGGGGCAACTGCTATTATCCTAATATACATGGCAGTGAATAAATCGAATCATTGGCCGAAAGCATGTCATATCCGATACGATAGGTGGCGCTGTTTTCATTAAATCAAGTGATGATACAGTCGTCTCCGCTTGACCTCTTCACGCTTCATAATGGAGAGAACCCTGCTACCTTTGGTGGTTGTCGGGGAGCTAGCGGAGAGCAAACAGGGAACTAGCAGCAGCGCTAGCTGGCTACATCAGGGAGCTAGCGGGAACACCCACCCAAGGCAGTATAGGCTCGTAACCCGACTGTTACGTTTGTTTGTTTCTGCCGGCCGTGACAGGTCACGACCTGGGAAGGAGGGAAGGAGGGAGAGGGCAGCAGCATCTTGAGTATGCGCAAAGGCACATAGTCCAGTTCCTAATCTGATTCACCGTTTACATGCTGGGATGTCCGAATTATCAACTGAGTCGGATCGAGTTATCCATGGGTGTTATTCGGATCGTAGTCAGACCACAATTATTCGAACAAAGGTGTTTACATGAACGGGATAATTCGATATTAGTCCGATTAAGCCAGTAATTCGAATGCATGCAACCGCAGTCACTGGCCCACTGCTGGACCGCCTGCAGTTCGCCTACAGGACCAACAGGTCTGCAGACAATGCTGTCAACTTGGCCCTCCACTACATCCTCCAGCATCTGGACTCCCCAGGAACCTACGCCAGGATCCTGTTTGTGGCCTTCAGCTCTGCCTTCTGCCCCGAAAGATAGCATATTCCGACTAAAGCAAAATTCGAATTGATACCATCATGTAAACGCACTGACAAACAGTTTTTTCCCAGCAGCAGTCGGGCTCATCAATAGAGCCCACGTCCTCCACTGACTGACTCTGTCCCCCCAGGACCTTCCCTTCCCTAAACACACTCGTCACTTTACCTTCACCTGTCACTTTCATACAAATCTATACATTATATATATATATATATATATATATATATCTATATATATATATATAGATATATATATATATATGTTACATACATATATTTTGCATTTTGCACATTACACTCGGTTTGCACTCTGTTTACATTTAATTTAATCTAACCCCCTGAATACACTGCATTTAATTTAATTTCCATTTGCATTTAATTTAATCTCTGAATACACCGCAGTTATTTGTTATGTATATGTTTCTATACATATATATATATGCATGTATGTAGACCACAGGTATATATATATATATATATATATATATATATATATATATATATATATATATATATATATATATATATATTTCTTATTTTTGTATATATCTGTTATCCCTGTTCCTGTTATTATTTATTTTATTTTATTTATGTTTAGCTTAGTTTATTTCATTGGATGTCTGTAAGTGTGGGATGCTGCTACTATGACAAAAAAAAATTCTCCTTGGAGATTAATAAAGTACTTTTCATTCATTTCATTTCATTCATTCATTCATTTATTCATTTTCATTCATTCATTCAACTTCATTCCGTGCACTTTACTTTGATTACTTATTATTATTGTTTGTTTTTCACTGTTGCATTTTTACTTCTTTACTTACTTGTTTTTACCTAAATTTTTATACTTTCTTTTGCTCTCTCTCTCTCTCTCTCTCTCTCTCTCTGTCTATATATATATATATATATATATATATATATATATATATATATATATATATATATATATATGTTATAGAATGCTAGCCAATCAGCACAGACTATCAGACATGATAGTGATGCTAAAGCCACTGAGACAGAACTTGTCTTTTCTTTATACTGCCGATGTTAAATGTTTTAAACAACCCTGTTTCTTTATACCTTTTTGAGGTCTGTGTGGTTATTGGTTTAGGTAACAAAACACTTTTCTTATGGTTACAATAAGATTACTGCTTTAATTAAATGTTCTAAATGTTCTAACCTTTTCTGCATTAAACAATACCAAACGCGTTGCAAATAAGCTCGTTCGTTAGAGCTGCGCCTCGCCTGGAATCCAGACGAGAGAAGGCGGCCGCTGCGGGAGGCATTGACAAAAAACTGCAATCAAGAATGATGTCATCTGATGCAATCATCTGAATGACGGCTGCTACCAGCGCTACTTCAGACGTCAAAGCAGCAGTTTGATTCAGCAACAGCAAGACAGCAGTGATGGTGAGCAGAGCTTCTTAGCACTGATTGGCTTACACAACTCATCGTCACTTGAATTTTTCACCAGAGTTGGAACATTTCAACTCGCAAGTCAAACGCATCATTCGCGCCGCCGGGCGGAAAATATGCTTTTTCGCAACCTAGCGCGTCTGTGCATTGACTTTGCCGATTTCCTTCGTGGACAGAAACTTAAAGACTTTCTGCCTCTGCTGACAGCTGCCAAAACAGCCCAGCAGTCACAGAGCCCTTTGTTTACCATTCACTTGTGAACTGTTCTCCCTGACTTCACAGTGGGAGAGGGGGCACTTGGCTCACTGTTGCATCACAGTCTCTTGATGCGGCAGTGACAGCATCATACTGGAAGATCATTCTGCCTGATGCCAGTAAACAAGAGCACAAAAACAAGTACCTGCAAAGAGTCCTTGTTTTTCGAAACAGGGCTCTATACAGCAGACATTATTTTTGTTGTGGTTTCTTTGAGAGCGAGGAAATCCACAAGAAAAAAACAGGTGCAGAATATTGGTTGAAAGCAATAAAGCATTTCTGTTTTATCAAAGAAAAATGGTTAACCAATTTCAACCGGTGCAAGGAAGAATACATAATACATACGCCTGTGTATACAGCACATACGTGTGTGTGTGTGTGTGTGTGTGTGTGTGTGTGTGTGTGTGTGCGTGTGTGTGCGTGTGTGTGTGTGTGTGTGTCTTTGTGACTGTTTTTGTTGTGCTGAAAAACTTGAGCTTTTTGGAACAAGCTGTTGTTGTTACAGCTCACCTTGATTTGAATTCATCCTGCCCGGATGGTGTTCTGAACTTCACCTTGACAACCACTTATGTATCTACCTCATGTGCTTCCTCAATGTTCACAAACAAGAAGCAAACAAAAGTACTTCCCAGCGCTAAAAATTCAAGCAGTAGGCAGCTGTAGTATATTATCATTATTTTTTTTTTTAAAACACTGTTATTGTATCCAGTTTGTTTTATATTTATTTGAGGAAGGGGAAAGTCTCCTCTTCACTCCTCATGGATGGGATGTTTTCATCTGCTGCTATTTTTCCTTCAACTTTGTTACAATGCCCTGGCATACCTAAATGGGGCCATAATTTATTATAATTAAGAAGGCGATAATTTATGTTAATAACATTTTCTTTACCCTACAATGACATGTCAGAATGGCTGCTGTGAGAAGGACCTATTAGTAACTATAGTAAATATAAGCTTGCTTTTTTTCTTTCCAATGTACAATATAGACTGTAGCTGCAGCTAGCCAGCAACGTAACCACTGTGTGTGTGTGTGTGTGTGTGTGTGTGTGTGTGTGTGTGTGTGTGTGTGTGTGTGTGTGTGTGTGTGTGTGTGTGTGTGTGTGCTCTAGAATGTAGTTAAGGTTGAGGGTTGTAGTAATAGACCATGAATTTGCCGATTTCACCATCGCCATCTTTGCTTTTTTGCAACCGATGAACACATGTTGTCAATCACAGTAGCCCCGCCCTAAACCATACCCTGCGTTATGGTCTATTTGACTCTAACCATGATTTACTGAATGAACATCACGCTATTTAAGAACACTTGGAACGAGAGATTGAGACCATAAACTCATGTTTACAATCAAGAGAGAAGTAGAGTGCTTTTCTGATGGACTTCTATAAAACCAAAGGAGTTGCACCCTGATGGACAGTAGATAGAATGCAAGTTGTAAAACACCTTTTTTTTACACTATAATGGTTAAACTGTGTAATTAATCCACAATTCACGTGACTCCCTGGTCATGTTATATATCCTAAATGCGCCTTCACTGCTGATTTAATGCACTTTTTGGCAGATACAAAGCTTCAGGTGAGCGGCATGACACTCAAACACTCAAAAACAACGCACAAACACACACACGTTTTACATGACTCTAGTGAGACAAGATTTCACAAAAACAAACAAGAAGCATGTCTCCATGCAGGAATTAGGACTCCGTAGATACCACAGCTTCTTCAATTCCCATAATAGTTCAACCGTGACTTATACAACCGCAGGTATGGCCAAATCCGTTAATCTAGACTTCCCTAATTGCAATATTAACAGTTTAGATAATAACAGATTTAAAATTGTGTGGATACAATATTGCAACTATATATACCATGTTGTATAATTTTCTGATACAAATCCTACACATTTGTCACATTTGTATTTCTCAGATCAGTTTTTTTTTTTCATTTATGTGTGTGTATTCCTGCGTACACGCTTACTTGATTTAAATTGCCCCTTGAGGGCCAAATAAAGTATTTTGAATCAAATTGAATGTAAGTACCTGGATCACACGATGAGCGACGAACACCACGCTGCTGCAAAGTAATGAACAAATATAATGAGTGCCGGTGGACGTGTCCCTATTGTCCTTGTATGCTGCAGAGTTGCATCACGTTTAATCAAACGCTTACGCAACAAAGTAGTAGAGGAGCCTCTACTGATTTCAGAGGACCCTTTCTCGCTGTGGCTGATGAGTAAAGCAAAACTTGGGGGGTTTCGGTGCACGACAGTCCATTAAATTCTGAGTGTGTGTGTGTGTGTGTGCGCGCAATCGGGCCAGCTTTTTTCTCCATTTGAGTCTGGTGAATCTTTAATGAAGTGTCTAAAAAGTCAAGGAGATAGTATATGGACGGAATGGAGGACAGAGAGGTGGATAGGAGAGAGAGGGAGCGTCCCAACAAGTCAGCGATCCAGAAACGCACATAACACCCACATAGAAGCCTGAGATCAGTGCAAATCAACCCTGAGGTCATATGCTGCATTCACACTAAAAGCATTGCACATTTTTAAAAAAGGTAGATGCAAAAGTCAATGCATGGACACGAATAGTTGCGAACAACGCAAAAAAGCATTGCAAAAAAAAGCATTGCGAAAAAGCATTGCGAAAAAGCGTTGCGAAAAAGCCTTATGCAAAAGCGTATCGCTATAGAATAGAACACTGAGATCAGAGCATAGGACCATGAACCCCAAAAATGTCTATAATAATACACAATCTCCAACCAATCTGACTGACATTCCATCGCTCGATTTTATTTTCTGATAATCAGTGAATATGCACAAAACACAAATCACCGATAAAGATATAAAAAAGCCACAAAGTGTATATCTCATGACATGAAGAACTTCAATACAGCACACCTTCCTGGTTTTTCAAAGGGAAAGACACTGACTGATCCTGATTTTTAGAGGGATAAAAGTTTGAAACGACCAACGTTTGTTTCGGAGGTGAAACCAAAGAATTTTGAAGAAAGAACTGCTCCTGCAAGCTAAAAAGCCAAACTATTTCTAAAATCAGAAAAGAAGTGCTATATTTAGTGTTTAGGATAGCAAGCCCACCACAGAAAGAGAGGTAGAGTAGAAGATTGGTTTCATGAAATGGAATATGAGCCTTCACACACATGCATGCACACACACACACACACACACACACACACACACACACACACACACACACACACACACACACACACAGTATCTTTTAATTAGCTGTTTTAGACAGCTTCTCCTTTTGTTTGGAACGTTGTATGTGCAGTTTCTTCTCTGTGAGTCTGTTTTTTGGCAGAGAAGTTAATTCTTTTCTTTATCCGTCTTCGTGGGAGAATTAGATTTCTGCTAATTGCATCAAAAAGTCCCTTGAGCCAAATCTGCCAATGTGTTCCACCGGCCCACGCGCTACAAGCTTGTGACACTATGCATGACACAGGGAGGACGGCGGTTTCCTTTTGTTCGTTCACAGGCAACTTTACACTAGCGTTTACAGAGACAATAAGTGGAGGAAGTGGGCAGCTGAGTGGGATCTGGAACCATATGGAAGATCTCCAACTGTGGACGCACGCCAAGGCTACTCTGCTCTTCAATCAGCTCGGATTTATTTAAATATAAAGGCGATGGAAAATACGTTCATGGCAGAACCACGTGCCACTGTCGACAGCTAAACGCCGCGGAAATTCCACTGCAAGAGGAGAAAAGATCTGGCCCGCTCCTGAGATAGGGGGGAAAAGAGTTAAGGATGCTCCCAGATAAACTTTTATCTTTTCAGAAGCGAGAGGCTTTTTATGATATTTTTCAACTGTCTCTGCTCAGATGAAGGCTTGACAGTTTATCCTGCGCAGTTTCTAAATCTGTGAAAGGATTACTGCTCTATTGCTCCAAGCAACCTCAAATCTTTCCCAGCAACTATAGCTCTTAAGTAAAAAAAAAAAAGTTTTTTTGCCTCTGTGGGCATAACAGAAACTTCTTTCAATCAATCCCTCAACCTGAAAATAGTTAACCCCGAGAACTAGTCTAAAAGAAAGCGAGAAGGAGTAATATCTGGAATTTTGATTAAAAGAAAAACAATAATTACGTAGAAGGGACCTAATAAGCCCCAGCCTCTTTTTCCTGATTTCACGGAGTGTGTGTTGCTTAGAAAAATAAGATAATAAATAAAAGATGATCCCTTCAATAATTGTTGAGCTGTGAATGTATTTTTAAGGATTTTTTAACATTTGTAGCTGTTCACAAAGTTATAGCTATTTTATAATTTAAAAAAAGAAAAAGAAATGTTGTTTTTTTCAGTTTTTTTATAATTAAAAGTTATAACTATTTTGTATTGTACTTGTTTTTCACAAATACACTACATGTACTATAATTATTTTTGCATATTAGCTTATTTTGTCATTTACTGTTTAACAACATTTTTTATCCAATCACATTTCACCTGTCTTCCTCTATGTAAGATTAGCCCTTTAACCCTAGACGTGTGATTGGTCACAGGGCCCGCGTGACCATTATGCAATGTGATTGGTCAGTGAAGCTGGCGTCTCACCTAGAACCTAGAATCTCAGGACTTACTGATGACCCCTTTCCCATAGAGGGTTACGTGTGTCTGGTGAGTGAAATGCTGATTATGTTACTGTTTTATACATTTGCAGTTGTATTTAATCATAAACAAGCCACAGCGCTGTTGCTTTTGCACTGCCGCAGTTTTGTTATAACTAAATGTGACTGGTTGGTTGTTGGTATGGACAACATGCATTGTTGATGACCCGACGGGGTTGGGCTGGTCAAGTTGGTCAACCAGGATGCACATCATCGCGAGGCACTGCTCCGCACAGTGTCCGTGGGAAGGACGGGTTAGGGGAGAGGAGTCCGAGCGGAGTCCGACGGGGAGCGGCTCGGCGGGTCAGCTCTGCGGGTCGGGTGTCTGCTGCGAAGTGGGTCCACACATGGTGGACTGTAAAAACGCATATTTTCTCCGGTAGCATAAATGACTGCAAGACGGAGAGTGAGCGAGGCCGAGGCAGAGATGCAGAGGTTTTCTATGTCTGCAATGTTGCGGGCGACTTCCCTAAGCGTCTCGCATACTTTTTCCAATTTATGAATTCCTATATCTGGCTGTGGAGGCCTCACAGAGGGGCTTAGTTTTTGTTACAGTCTGTTTGCTATTAAACTCTCTGATCAGTATGACCGTCACGGGATATTTCACTTCACACTTTAACCTTGGTTTTGTTTTCTTCAAACTTGTTTTATGTTTGCCATTTTACCAACGTGTTTCATTTGATTAGTGACTAAAAGTGTTTTTGTACACACTCAGTCAAACTCGAGGACAGTGTGAACTTAATGGACCTACAGAATCACAGAGCTGAGTGTCTCCACTGCTGGATTAGCACATTTGTTATGAACATCCTGAATGCAGGTGGCAGCTATTGTTGCATCTTAAAACAGATTTCTTCATCTCCAGATTATTAACATCACCAGTGCGTAGTCTTCATAAACCTCTGATAAATGCAGACTTGTGGTAGTTTAAACAAGCTTTACCAGCACCCAGATGTAGACTGTAA
>NW_027176042.1:5194106-5226606 GCF_023055335.1 Clinocottus analis | reverse complement strand
ATAGCGAGACCAAGTACCTCGGATACACAATTGGCGGGGCCTGGTCAAACCGCTAGAGGCCAAACAGAGGACCATCCAAGACTGGATTGTAACAAAGAGACAAGTGAAGTCTTTTATAGTGCTGGCCAACTACTACAGGCACTTTGTTCCTAACTTTTCTGATTTCATAGCCCCTCTAACAGACCTAACAGCTAAGAGACAACCCTGAATGATGAAGGGGTCCCAGGAGGCAGAGGAGGCCTTCATGAGCCTCAAGAAGGCCTTGTGTTCCAAACAATAATTAGGGCAATAGCCAGCTGTAAATAGAGTCCCAGTTATTGTCAAGTGTCCAGGAGCTGCTGCTCAAAGATTCTCACAGAAGAAAAACAAGAATATCAGAAGGTATTAGCAGGAAAATGCAAACAGAGGCGAGAGCAAGCAGAAAAACGACTGCACAGTAAGAAAGCAGTAAGTAAATAGACCTGTACTTGTATAGCGCTTTTCTAATTTTAACACTACATGACATCATTCACCCTTTCACACACTGATGAGAGGATCTACCATGCAAGGTGCCACATCAGGATTATCAACCATTCATATACACTGTACGCAAAACTACGGAAGCAAATTAGGGTTAAGTGTCTTGCTGGGGACCAAACCACCAATCCTCTGATTGAAGGACAACACTGCTCACCACTTAGTAACAGTTACCCAATGTGACTCAGGACGGACTCCATTCCAATTGCTAGTGGTACATTATATAACATTTCATTTAGCTGGCACTTTTATCCAAAGCGACTTACATTTTGCTCTATACACTGTAGACACAGCAACGGGGAGCAATTCAGGGTTAAGTGTCTTGGTCAAGGACACAACAACAGGAACTAGCGGACCCAGGGCTTTAACCACCGATCCTCTGATTGAAAGACGGGCATGCTAACCACAGAGCCACATCTGTAGAAGACGAAGATGAGTATTTGTTTCTGTCTTGTCGTGTTCGATGCCACGAACGCGCCAGAAAACAATGTAAGTGAAAAGTAAAAAGCAGCATCAAGGCCAGTAAAAGAAGTGGGTCACTTTTTTTTCTTTTTTTTTATCTCTTGTACCTGATTTGTCCTTCAAACTCAGTGCTGACTCATTTTGAGGGCTGCCTGAAAGGAGACAGACAGAACAAAATAACGGGGTGAAAATTTGCACGCACGGCGCTGGAATGAGGGCTTGGCGAATGTGGTCACGGGGAGCATGGTTGGGCTCAGCTGCAGAGGGGAGTGGTTCAGGGAACGATGCCGTTAGCGGCCTGATTAGCTTCAGCTGAAACAAATTGTGTCTTTCCCCCATGTATACTGCAGTTGGGACTATGGACAATCTGCAAAACAGGCAGGATGGCAAACAGACAAGCGAGACACGGCAGGGGCACCGACAAGGCGAGCAAGAGAGTACCCGGTCAATAAAGACATTGAAAAACACTACCCTAGTGTGCTGGTGTCATTGTGCTGAGGGAGACTCACAGTAGTAACTGGAGCACATTACAGCGACAAACAAACATCACATTTCACTATCCCAACCGCTTATCCTCTTCAGTTTCGCCGGGGCGTGGGGCCGATCCCAGCTGACATTGGGCGAAGGCAGGGTTAACACTGGACAGGTGCCAGTTTATCACAGCACCCTACAAGCAATTTAGAGTCGCCAATTAACCAAAGCTTCATGTCTTTGGACTGGTAGAGAGGAAGGTAGAGAACCCAGAGGAAACCCACACTGCCACAAGGATAACGTTCTGCAAGGTGACACCACCGGTGCAGTGCAGCCCAACATCACATCATTTTTGGTCAAATGCCTTGATATTGTGACGATATTGCACAGTTGCTGTTCACTAAATGTTTACACAGATTTTTGATAAATAATCATCAGTTGTGTGAATATAATCTCAAAGTGGGTAAAGGCAAATAATAGATAAGCTAGAACAGCCTATAAGGTCAGAACATGATATCACTTTACTGTAATGCCGCCTTAAAAACCTGAAAAAGACAACAATTATGCCATAGAACAACATCCCGAATCTGAGACGATGTCTACACTCATATCACGATATTGATATAATATGGATGTATTTCCCAGCCCTACCGGATGAATGCTCATTTTATTTCATCCCACTCAGGACGAAAGCCAGATGTTAGTTTTGCTCAGAAGAAATGGGACTCAATTAGGTATACATTTGTACTTGGTGTCTAAGCAATATTCCAGCTCAAGAAATACATTACCTGACGGGACAGAGGGAAGAAGTTAATGCAGCCATGGCCGCTCTGGCACTGGACGGACACAAGTGATGGTTACGTACACGTTACGTCGTCCTGGGGAGCTCTCTGGCGGGTGAAAATAAATGGAGACAAAATGGAGACGTAATATGTGGCGGACATGCAGACAACAGCGGTAGTTGACAAGGGCTGATGTGCAGGTAGCGCATGCTGTTTGGAAGTGCAAATAAAAAAGGTATGTTTGTTTGGTTTTCTTTGGTGAATAATTGTACATTTTGTTACATGCAGTTTACTTGCACATAAAAAGTCAGAAAGGTCAGTTAATTTTGGAGAGACAAGGCCACAGGTGCCCATTGAAAGAGATACATGTAATTTTATTTTAAGACCTTAAAATAATCTGGGTCATGGAGGAGGTTTCTGAAAGGAGTCTATATTTCTGTGCTTAACTTCAAAACAGCAGCCTATGAATGTGGTTTGGAGTCTTTTTAAATGTGAAAGCAAATATTTGTGAGATGGAGCTTCAATGTAGGGAGAAACCCATCACGTTGGGCTTTGCCTGGTCAGTGCTGCCCGCCTAAAGGATGTGAGCAGATCAAAAAATCAAATTTCACGGGCATTTCCAACCGAGATAAAGGTACAGCCGAAGCCGACCTCACTCAGCCGGCAGAGACAGTAAACACAAGTTATCCCACACTTGGAGCAGGAACAGTCCAATGGGATGCGTTCCGCAAAGAAAGTCATTGAGTGGCCCCACTTAGAAAGAAGCTAATGTGTCCATGAGTCCCGTCCTCCATCAGTTATGAAATCATAACTCAATTTAACGATTTATTAGAATTCTGGATTTTATTTATATTTAATAACAACCCATCAGTGCTGAGCTCGTAATAAGTTGCAGCTGATATATGAAATGCACTCTCAGGGGGAGCATTTTTTTGTAACTCTCAGAGAGCTAGCAACAAAATCTCTTCACTGCCATTATTTAGTCATCATAAGAGTAACTTCCTGTTTAGAAGGGGTTGTTATTTTTGACCTAACCAGTCAGTAACAGGTGATGACATCTCTTGCCGTGGCCATTTTTAATCAACATGGAGGCTGCGGCGGCCATTTAGCAACCTGTTCTAACTTGTCTTCGCCCACTTTGTAGAACACCAATGTGTGGTAAGAGCCACTCAGCATTGCACACCAGTGCACCCTGATAGTGCTACGAGTGGAAGGTATAGAACACAGGCCACTTATAGGCGGGCCGCAGTCCAGGTCTGGACCCAGAAGTCATATTATCAGGACCTATAACCTGCAACTAAGAAGCCCTGTTTGACTCGGCTGAGACCAACAGTCACGTGACCAAAATTCTGTGAAACTTCCACTGAACTGCAGGCCGCTGAACACAGATCAGAGAGGAGAGGTTGTAAGAAGAGTTTAATATTTACTTAATATTTAAGAAGAGCCAACATTTTGTCTCCAATATTGGTAACACTTGTGGTAACAATAAATTACATTGTTTGCCTTTTTTTGTTAAATATATGGTCAAACAAATTAAACTTGTGTTTTTGTTCTCATGATTTATGGCATATTTTTATGGCGTGTTAGACAGCAGAAAAGACATTGAAATTATCCCTTCTTCTAGCCATGTATTGTTTCCAGAGAGATGTAGAACTTATTTATTTCATTAAAAATAAAGCAGAGAGTACAATTTAACGAGCAAAAAACTGCTATACGCTAATAATAGGGTAAATAACACATTACAAAATAAACTAAATTCAATGTTTGTCTGTTGAGGTTTAGATGTTTCAGATCTGCTATTTGCCGCCAGTCAAACAACATGTGATCTCTAACTCGAGTCCCTCAGAACCTGCGCAGTCAATACAGCATAATGGGTCCATTTATTACATCTGAACCGAGTCAAGTATCCACAGGGGTGGTTCACCTCATGACATCAGTACGTATCGACCCAGTTCTGTTGTGGCCGGATGCCTGGGTCAGACGGAGGGGTCTAACCAGGCACATCAAAGAGCTGAGGGGGTATCGTGGCCACAGCGAGTGACTTTCCTCTGTCTTCCCCCATCAATGGGGAGAACGGGTTTGAAGTTCAGGCCCCCCCTGACGCGATCATTACGCTCCATCATAGTCCCACACCTCTGCCCAGCACAACAAGAAAGGTTAATCTATGAGGAAGTGTCAATAAACCATGAAATGCACTCTCAGACGCTAACCATCACTACCTTACTGCGTTCTGTCCAAAATCTGAAGGAAAAACCATTTTGTAGCTGAATATTTAATACACTACAGTAACATGCAAAATCCCCCACATGGTTGTCTACTGATAGTGCCCTTTAACACCTTTAAAATGACATGTAAGAATAATGTTAATCATGAATCTGAGTTTAGATGTTGCAGATAAATCAGATAACTGTCTGAAAAATCTTTCATTTTATGACTGGAATTAAGTTCATGATTGATAAATCAGCACATTAAAAGATATGCTTAATCCTGACTGATAACTGCAGTAGAAAGTCTCCTTTCTGCCTGCCTGTCACTGCTTTGAATTCCATAAAGCTCTATAAAACAATCGTGATAAATGTTCAGTTTATCACAGTTGACATTTCCCTCTTTTCTTTTCTCGCCCTTACACAAGAAGCAACATTTTTGCCAAACGTATGGCTTTGTAGGAGTTTAATCATAATTACTGATTGTTGAACTAGATGAGAAAGCTGGAGTCAGAGAATCTGATCCAGATCTGGAGACACACGTTGGATAAATGGGCTTCTATCACAAAGATGTACGTGTGAGAGTTTTTTGTTGTGAGGCTGTAAAATTATAGCACTGAGGACATACGAAAACACCACACTTTGTGAGATCAAATGAAGTGGTTCATCAAACAAATCTCAATTGTTTTTCCCTGGATGTGTATCTTGTCTAGAGGTGTCATGTCGTCTGCTCAGCTCCCGCAGCTGAGGATTCCGTCCTGCCCCAAACACTAAATCCAGTGTGTTCAGCCAGACGCAGCAGATAAAAACGTTTTCCATTTAGTTTAAACCCAAAGAATCGGCACATTTGCAAGGAGAGAAGACATCTTTTGTACTGGAGTTACTGCACATGGGTGGCTAAGTACTGCGTCAGACAAATATGTGCATGTTGATTTCAAAATTGGTGAAAGATGGAGCAACCAAGAGTAGCGAAAGAGAGAAGCTGAATATAGAGAGATGTTCATGAGAGGCGGTGCATTGTTGACTAAATGTCCGTTATCGTGGACCCGTGAGTTTCGCTATCAAGGCCGAACGACAAACCTATCACATCACCCAAGTCCTCTTTTTCTGTCATCCCATGTCTTTTGCCTCTCTCACTTCCTCCCCCTCCCTCTCCACACCCAATTTGTTTTGACTTGGCTTTTTGTTGTGTCGAGCACAACGCAGCACCAGCTCAAACGGGTTTTGTCGGGTTGTAGTGTGCGACTAATGTTCAAAGAGAATGTCGTTTCTTTTGGTGTGTGTGCTTTAACGCAGAGATCTGAGGCTCCTTCATCTGTGCTACAGAGAAACAGCCGCTGTGGAATACACGACCCGACAGCACTTACACATGTACACACTGGATGTAAAACATCTGAACAACAACACAGGCATGGGTGGGTCCACTGATGACACACACAGACACACGGCAGGGTAATGTATGTGACACACATACAACAGTCATGTTAGGAGCTGTTTTTTACATAGCGTTCAATGTTCAGGTCAACAGATGCTTTTTCAAAAAGCACATCATACGATCCTATATCTCTGAATCATCAATTCATTATTAATCTTTTACTTTATACTAATGTCAGCTATTATTAATAAGTATATACAAATACAGAATCAAATATATATATATATATATATATATATATATATATATATATATATATATATATATATATATATATATACATATATTATTCTTTATTTATCTTCTATCCTACACACACACACACACATCAAACGGAAAAAAACTCACTTGGCCTTGTCTTATTTTGTTAACTGGCCTGAATTCTCTGTTCTTGTTGTCCTCGTTTTGTTCCGTCAGTCTTTTGCATTGCAAAAAAAGATAATTGAAAATAAATAATCTATCAAAAGAGGATTCTGGTATTTCCCAACGTGTGTCTCGTTATCATAACTGGGTCACTCAGCATCTTTCCTGCAGATACTTGGTTTTGACTATTGCAAGACAGGTTTACTCAAACCAATGGCATGGCTTTATAAATGTTGACAAAAAGAGAGAAAAGCCTTTCTGAGCCACAGTGAATGAAGAGAAGAACATGGCGCTGTAAATCATGAGGTTGGAAGGATGCAGACAATACGGTCGGTCTGTTCAGCTTCATTTGAGATCGACAGGAGCAAAGGAGGAAGTCAGCCAACAACTCAGGTGCTATAGGAACGTTCACACAGGGAGGAAGTGGGGTGCATGGAGGGTTCAATAAAACGTCACACTACTGCTCGTTTCCTGTTTCCTACCACATGACTTTAGCACAATCGCTCAATAACCTTGAGGCATGTGATTAGTATTGTAACCATGAAATCGAAGCTCCCTTAACTTTACCCAAGTAGCTTTAACCACCATGTTATCATCATACAGCATAACAAAGTTATTTCTCAACAGGGATGTGCAATGGTTTTGGAAGACTCCAGATAGCCACAACATGTAAAACACTGCTCCGATAATATTGGAGCAAGCTCAGTCAGAAGATTGATCGTTCTGGGAAGTAGTTGATGCCCCTATTCTATTCATATGTTAGCACAATTTTTTTCCTGTAAACTCAGTGACATTGCAAATAAGACGTTTTTTTGCAAGCCAAAATTAGCATCCTAAATAATATCATCTATGGATACACCTTGCTAATAAAGCTAGCTAGGGCTAGCTTCTGACTTTCAGTAGCTTTTCGTACCTGGACCTGCTGGGCCTCGCTCCTCCCTTGCTCCACCTTCTCATCCAAATATGGTCACCGCTGTCTTGAAAAAAGATCTAATCAAGATGACGACGGTAAAATGCTCAATTCAAGAGCCCAATCCCAATCTCCACCCTTACGGATTGATGGACTTTGAGGCGCGTTCCCGTGAAGTCCTTGAGGGTTTGTGGGTGTCCCATTGTCAAATTGTCGAGTGCCTTAGGGTTCTGTGACAGACATTTTGAGCCCTTTATGAACCATTTTTGTAAGTCAACATTAAATGATGACTTTGCCTAGCGGAATTACCCACAATGCATTGCATGCAACGTGAGGTTAAACACAAAGTTCCCAAAGGAAGAATGGAGACGTAAAAAAATAAAAGGTAAACAAAGAGGCACATGGGCATTCAGCCTGATAAAATACCTTTATTAGAGGAATATATATATATATATATATATATATATATATATATATATATATATATATACCGAATACGTGTAAAGTGCATTTTTGGGGGTTTTATATTAAGTTTTATGTTTTTATGTGTGTACACCTCGTCAATATGTGAATGCTAGCATCCACCTGCTTGCATTCTTTAGCTATGCTCAACATTAGCTAGAATTGTCACTACCGAAACACAAACAATCATGTCACTACCGAAACGTTACCATATGTTTTGGTCGTGTAGTAGTTCAATACCATCATTTTGAAGTAAATATGTTGTGTGGACTAAATGGTAAACATGTAGATAATCCTGTTTTTTATATGAAATTGTTCAAGGGATAAAGAACCGTAAGACACCAAAATGTCAAGAGGAATTCCAAAAAGTGGAGTAGAGCGAATACAGACATAGAGTGAGGGATGACCCAGTAAAACACCACAAATATTTAGTAAAGAAAGAAGAAGAAATACAAAACAAGAGGAGGAAGGAAAGCTTAAATGTATCAGAAATTTATCAAAAAAGGGAGTTATGAGTTAAGATTAAGCAATAAGGTTGAGGAAATATGATACAACGTTGCAAACCAAATATTGTGGTCACAACCTTTAACAATGCAGTCACAACCGAAACAGTGGATGTTTTGTAAAAAATAAAGTATATTGAGTTATCAACTAAAATGTTCTGATACTCTTTGGTTTAATGTATGTTCAATTTGATCAATCATCAACTCTGGAATGAGTGTGATCAGTATTATGCATTTTACAAAGAAATATTGTATTTCGATTTTAATGAATTAAATAAATTGAACTTAGAAAATTGGTAAAAAATTCATTTGTATTGATTTGATAATGAAAACCATTCATCAAACATTTAGTTTTGACAAAAATGGGTAAATACATTATTTAAAATGACTTCTTATCTCGTGAGGAAGACGTTCAAATCAGTAAATAAAAAGTATAAAATAAATACACAATTGTGCGCAATATTTTTTAATGTAGTCACGTGATGTTGCAGCAAAGTGCCGACCCATTCATGTTTACACCATCAAGCCCTCACAGACTCTCACACTCAACCACTCAGCAGCTAACGTCAGTAAATCCCTGAGGGTTCATACTTGAGGGTTTAGGGTGGAGATTGGGATTGAGCCAAGGTTTCAAATTGCCTCAAGATACAGTTAACAAAGCCACAGACAAAAAATGTCAACAGATCATAAAACACCGGGTTCAGATAGTATCACAGATTTGAAAGGGGTAAAATACTTACAACTTGTAAAGATGCCCTTATCTTGCTTTTTTGTGTGTCGCTAAAACTAAATGCATATCATTGATGAGCCATGTTAGCGGATATTAAAAAATGTCACCACAGTGCCAAACATACCTATTATATTCCTGTTATTACAACAAAAATGCACCCAACACAATAGATTAGTAAATAAAAGATTGTTTTCTTATTGGTACAAACATCTTGTCATTAGTTTAAAGATTAGAGTACTTTATTATAAACTGTGTATGACCTTTAAGAAGTTTAGGAAGTTAAAAAGGTCATAATTCCCTTTCTAACATCAAGTTTTCATTGGTGTAAAAATCTGTCAATATCTCTGGATTTATTCACATTTCTAAATTTGACATAATTACATTTGCATTGTCTATTAGCTGTTAGCTGTACGTGTAACAGTGTTACTAAATTTCCTCCTTCTCAACCATTTCATGACAGATTCGTTGTTCACACTATAGCATCTTTAGAAAGCATTAATGCCGATAAAATATGCGATTGACAATAAAACTTTAATCTGTGTATTTAATCAGTCATGTATTTAATACATGACTGCAGAGCTGACAACTTTTCAGAAAACCTTGGAGTGAGACTTTGTCGGGAGTGACCAAAGCACGACTAGGTCATGTTTGCACGCTGTGGCACATGACATAGCCTAGAGTTTTTTTTCAACGTGAGAAATACAATGTGTGGCGGGAAAGTGTGACTTAAAACTGAAATGAGTGACAGTTACGCTCAATGTGTGACACTTGAGAGCCTTAATACCTTAGTCTCTCTGCTCCTGAGTTTTTCCCGCGACTGTCTCTGTTTGAAAATCTTCTTCTGTTGCTAACTTCGGGACTCTTCGGGGTAAATAGGATGTCTATGCAGGGAATAGGTCTACAGATGCGCTCCTTAGCGGCATCTATCGTCGGTGAGTTTGAAAAGGAATGAACGCGCCTCGGCCCAAAATCCCAAAAACATTTTGACGTGAGAAAGTGGTTGTGTGGCGTGAGTGCGTGTAAAAAACATGCAAACGTGTGTGTCACACGGCAAAACCTCAAGAGTTGGTAGCTTTGTGACTGCCAAACTTTGAGGAGGAATCTGTTACAATGGTCTGTCACACCGCTATCGTTACACAGTATGAGGATGATGAAAATGATAAACTGTGTGAATGTCGTCTACCCTAAGAACTTGCTGTCTCTCTCCATCTAAATCTCACCAATCAAGAAGCAATTGTGGTTGACAGCTTTTTTGTGTATCATCCTATGTCTTTTGCCAATTCGTTCGCACAACACACACACACACAGCCACTCTGTTGTCCACCACTCACTGCTGTATCCCATACTCTCTCTTAGTGTGTGTGTTTGGCCAGCAATCACCAAGTGTCAATCATCCTCTAGTGGTTAGCTGCACTAATTGGAAACAAACTTGATTGAGAGTCTGCTGATTGACCCCTGGGATGCAGCTCTTCATTCACTGGGCTGCTGTATTGTGTCTGTAAATGCTCCGGGAGTCACCCGCCATGTCAGGGCTCACTGATGCTTGCTGTGCACCGATAAGGTGCGAGACGAGGGATTTAATAATCGCTGCGTGAAATTGAACATGTTCAGCTGAGCGATGTGTTGTATAATGTAAATTGGCATTGGGTATGCTGATATTACAAACATGAAAGCTAAAATTTGATTACAAAATAATGAACGAGAAAATGGCAACAGCCATACCTGGATCTGACTTGGAGAAGGTGTCCATGTCCAACAGGTTTCTGCAATGAAAGGAAAGGGGTCGTTAGAGATCTCAGATTTTTTTACATTTAGTCATATTTAATAAACAGTTCTAGTGTCATTCAGGTATGTTCTGCAGAGCAGTGGTGGCCCATGTCAGTGTGGCTTAATAACTTCATGTCTTCAGTTAAACACAGAATACAGCTTGGATGTTTTTTACTGAGAGATCAACAAGTAATCTCACACTTGACATTCATGTTGCAAGATGTCAAACTGGAGTAAAGTTCTACCTTCCACCACATCAGAAACTGTCTAATGCCGTGTTTACACCAAAACGCTTTTTCGCCTGATTTTACTCGCTCGACTTTATGTGGTTAATTTGCTTTTTTGCCGCCATTTGCAGTAGAAAGGGGGCGGCTACGTTACCCCAAGTTTACCAGCACATAGCCTCACTAGCTAACGCAGGGGTCGGCAACCTAAAATGTTAAAAGAGCCATATTGGAGCCGCAAAAAATTAAAAGCCTTACATAAGCCTTATAATGAAGGCAACACGTTCTGTAAGTGTCTATATTAGCCTACCATCAAAATTACTAAGTAGGCTACAAATACATTATGAGCTTTTATGATTAAATGTTTATTTTCCCTGCAGCGAATCCTGAAGCAACGTAATTTGTAGGAGACAGCTTCTACAAATTACGTTCCCCCGGAATACGCATTTTCAATAACGTTGACTAGAAACATATTTTCTCCCTGATTACGTCTGTCTTTGACGTATTACAAATACGTGTATAAGTATTTGTAATATGTATTACAAATACGTTGCTTATATAATTATTTTAGTTTCATTGTTTATTACAAATATGTTTATAACCGTGTGTTTGTGTTATTGTTTTCTTGCTTCTGAAGACCGCTTGTGAGGCCGATAACGGGGCCGAAGATGCCGGTAACGGCCCCGTCGCACAGGGGTCCGGGCCGGTAACAGCCCCTGTCTCGCCGGGTCCGGTCTTCACTTAGTCGGGTTTGTTGAAAGAAATGTTGACATTTTATATTTTTCTACACATTTTTACATCATTGGAAAACATTAAAATTATAAATATTTCCCTGCATCTTTTTTCTAATTTTATAAATTTTTGAAAAAGCTCTAGGGAGCCACTAAGGCAGCGCTAAAGAGCCGAATGCGGCTTAAAAGCCGCGGGTTGTCGAACCCCGAGCTAACCTAAACTGACACGGTCACGTTCCTGTTTTTATTTCCACTATCGACCATGGAAAATTAAAAAGTCAAGCATCATAATTTCGAAGCGTAGGGCCACTGACCAAGGCGTCTACGAGCTGGAAGTGAGAACATGTTGCTCATTCGCTGGTCAACAATATTAAAGCTGACACTTCAGAGGGTTCTATTACTCGACATTTTGTAGCTGCGTCAGGGGAAATTAATCATATCCCCACACAAACTAACACAAAGCATCACAACGCACAGACATCGAATCATTGCCGGAATCCATCCCCATTTTCTCTTTGCAACTTGACACGTTAGTGAAAATTGACTGTGATGACAAACAGGGTGTTTGATAAAGAGCTAAGGAGCAGTAACTGATCTGCCCTGTGAATCTACTATGCTGGGTGTACACTGTTTCTCTGCCTGTTTTAGTAACTAATTATCAAAGTATGCACATCTTTTAGGTATGCATTTGTTACACTCCACATAAGCATTAGATAGCTGTTTATTGGTGCCGTATTGTCGTTATTAATAGCCTTACAGATGCGTGTCTTCGTATGTGCCATCGACTGCTGCCTGGAACATATAGTAAATCTGCAGGGACCTGGAGACATTTCCTGAGGGCCACGCTGTCAAGTCTGGTTTCTTTTCCCATGCTTGATCACAGCGTCCCTTTTTGCATGTTGCTGTGTCGCTGTTATTTATTCACATCTTATGTGAATAAATAGGAATTTGAATATTAGCATATAATAGAATCCATAAAATAATTCGGCTTTTAATGAAGTTTCAGATTGTTTGGGTTAATTTTTCAATGATTTCACACAAAGTTGACTTGCATTTCTTCTGTATAGGTCTGTATTGTTATGTATTGAGGGATTTATTAGAGGTTGCTTTTTTCAATAGGAGCTCCACTTTGATGAGAGGACAACTCCCCGTCTCCAAAAGCAAGAGGCAATGAACCACCAGAGAGAACAAACTGCATTTGCTGGAATAATTAGCTAAGTCTTTCTTCTGAAAAACTATCACATTTGTTCTTTTGTGTGCTGCACGTTTGCCACAAGGGCAGATAATCAGCATTGAGCTTAACCTCTGTAAGACACTAATCTTACTGAGGTGACAAAGGTTTTTGCTTGTAATGTGGCCTTATGCTTGAGATTGTCAGAACATGATGCGGGGAAAGGGGATGGGGGTGAGGGGGGTGCATTGGGTATCCAATCAGAGCCCTTCCATGCTGTGATTGACATTCTCCCACTGAGAAGTCCTGGCTCGCTGACCTACCTGACATTTCCCTCTAAAAACACTGCTGAAGTCACTTTTTAGTATCACACCACGCCGTTCGGTTATCACATCCATCACAGCTGTAATGCAGCTCTTAAATGCCTTCACGGAAGCACAATGGAGAACACTATAAACTTCTGACACTATCTATAAATATGTGTATTGACACACAGCTCAAAAACACCACAAAATATACATCCATAAATCCCCATAGAAATCATAGAAAATACCCTACTCATAACTGCAGAACTTGCCTGAGAGTCATCCAGTTTCTAGTGGTATGCCCTCTGGTGCAGCCCTCTCCTCAGGGCTAACCAAGTATCCGTAGACCTTCAGACCAGACATTAAGACCTGTGGCAGGAAAAGCCAATTCGTGAATTAAATGTTTATAAATGTCAACAGTGAGCTATCGGGGAATATGGGAGCATCATTGGGTTTATTAACATTGCTGCCCTAATCAATATTGTTATATAATAGATCATGTATAGATATGTAATGTGAAAGAAATAATCCAAATGTAAACGTAACTACTAAATCCAGACTATTATTCAAGTAAGTTACTTTGAGAAGAGTGCAGCCTTGTAAGGAGTCACACCTTAAGTTAAATGGGAACTCAATTAGTTCCAGGATCTCAACCGATCTCTCATATGACCAGCAAGGGGCAACTCCTCTGATTGTGTAGACGTCTATTACAAAAAAATCTACTTCTCTCTTGATTTATTCCCTCAGTAAACATTGTGAACAGGATTTTATGGACTCAATCTCTAGTTTCAGGTCTTCATTTTGTAAATGATGGTCAATTTAGAGTCAAATTATCAATAAAGCAGAGTATGCTTAAGAGCGGGGCTACTGTGATTGACAGAATGCTGCCGCTAACAGAGACATACACGGCATCTCTCAGTCTCTACTCCGTAATCCAAATATGGTAACTTCCGTTCATCTGATGCAAAAAAAACAAGATCGTAACAGCCATATGCCCAAATGGTAACAGCAAAATTGTCGAAATCAAGGCTTTACAGTGGCACTCCACAAACCAAAGTGTGACATCATGATGACTACGTCCACTTCTTATATTCAGTCTATGGTATTAGCCTGTTTACCTGCATCTACATTGAATGCTCATCACAACCAGATTTAAGTTAAAATGCTCTGTCTTGTCTTAAACATCCATTTTAGTCAATTCCAGACATTAAGGAGCTATTTTTATACTTGGTTGCTCGCAGGGGATTGGGGTTAATGGGGGGAGGTCATTTATCTCCTACTGTCTCATTTAAAGTAGTCCATGCCAATGGTGAGCATGGCTGGCTGCAGGGTGCCTCAACGCTTAGCTTCTCTAATAGGATCTTCAGGAGCAGCGCTTGGGCGGAAGGCTGGCTGGCTGTGAGACAGAAGCCAAAAAGCACTGCTTCCTTTAACACCATCCGACTGCCTGTCTCACCCACATAAACACCGGCACATTGTCTGACACAGCCATTTCATCAAAGAGCTCTGATGCAGGCTAATGTGCATATAATAATAATCTTTAATACTGCCTGTAGCCAAATCCAATAAAGGCTTTTAAACACATCCGCATCTTCCTGACACACCAGTCAGTGCGTTTACATGCTGGTAATAATTCGAATCTTGCTTTAGTCGGACTATGCTCTCTCTCGGGGCAACTGCTGTTATCCGAATATACATGGCAGTGAATAAATCGAATCATTGGCCGAATGCATGTCATATCCGATACGACAGGTGGCGCTGTTTTCATTACATGTAGTGGTGATACAGCCATCTCCGCTTGACCTCTTCACTCTTCATAATGGAGAGAACCCCGCTAGCTTCGGTGGTTGTCGGGGAGCTAGCGCAGAGCAAACGGGGAACTAGCAGCAGCGCTAGCTGGCTACATCAGGGAGCTAGCAGAGACACCCACCGAAGGTACTATCGGCTCGTAACCCGACTTTTACGTTTGTTTGTTTCTGCCGGCCGTGACAACTTATCGTCTCTTTCGACTTCCGGGTCACGACCTGGGATGGAGGGAGGGAGGAGGCGGCGGGATCTTGAGCATGCGCACAAACGCATTGTCCAGTTCCGATCCGATTCAGCGTTTACATGCAGCGTTATTCGAATTATCAATCGAATCGAATCGAGTTATCCAGGGGTGTTAATCGGATCGTAGTCGGACCGCAGTTATTCGAATAAAGGTGTTTACATGAACTGGATAATTCGATTTTAGTCGGACTAAGCCAGTTATTCGAATCCATGTAACCGCACTGACTGACACCATATGGTAGGAGTCTGGTTACCCTCCACTAGAACACAACATTATATCTTTTATATTTACATTCCATATAAGAAGTTCAGCATCACTAACGCAATGTGGTTTTACAACCTTGTCTCCTAGAAATTACCATTTCATACAAATAATTTGTATCAGCAAATATGCTCTGAAAATTACCAGAACCAACAGATAGTGACACCCAGATCACATCTTTCATCAGCGTCCCAAGTGAACTTCATTAATGAACTTAGCTTGGCAAGAAACTAATTTAAATGTTCACCAGTGACATATTTAATTTGTTTCTCTACAATATCCGCTTGTGGTATGGTTTTGTTTAAGCGAGGCTGGAAATCTTTCTTGGAAATCTTGCTTCTGAAATCTTTTCTTGGAAATCTTGCTTCTGAAATCTTTTCTTGGAAATCTTGCTTCTGAAATCTTTTCTTGGAAATCTTGCTTCTGAAATCTTTTCTTGGAAATCTTGCTTCCTGTCAGCGGCTAACATTAAAGAGAAGCATGCAGACCAATGGGGACTCTGGTTGCACTAATTCTTTACTTTAATCTATTTACTGCTGTAGCACCTTAACTACATTACACCGAGGATAATATCACTAACATTGGACTTGCATTATGGGGTTTTTGAGTTTGTTTTCCTGAGTAAGCTCAAGGATCTTTGAGTCAAGCTTAGGATACCCTACAACTGTCACACTAAGCAGTAAATCTCCTCAAGTTGTCTATTCTCTATTTTACATAACTGACCTCAGACAAGCATTTGGAATGATTAAGAGTTACAAATTACGGACTCCTTTTAGTAATAAACCCTTTCAGTTAATAATCCAAAAATAACACGTTTGAAAAAACAAAGAATATCCCATGAAATAATATCAAACAAAGCGCCAAACAGCTCTCCCAAGGTGTCTAACTAAGTCCAGCTCCGAGTCCAAGATCACACTCGACTTGCTCACGCAGGGGTGTCAAACAAATTTTAGTTAAGAGATCACATACTGCCCACTTTGATCCCAAGTTGGCCAGACCAGTAAAATTATAGCATAATAACGCATACATAATGACAATATTTACTTATGTTAAATCATTTGTGAAGGTTTTTGTATGATAAACCTTATTCTAAGGTCTTTCTCAAATAAACTAGAAACATGAAGACCAAAAACCCAAACATCAGCCCACTGTTTATCTCTCTGTGCTCGCGACAGATTCCCTCACTTTGTGACACCTTTGTGACTCCATTTTCATGACGTGATCCATTTTTAACGACGAGCAACACAATGCCTTGCGGTGAAAAACACAGTGAAATGTCCAAAGACTTCATCCTTCATTTGCAGGTTGTACTTTCTCCCTGAATTACGTCACAGAGGCTGTTTTTCTCCCGATCATTGATAGTGCACCGTCTATAGCCCTACTGACAGCACGGGTCCAGTCCACTCCGACCCGGTCCGGCGCTTCTAACAGTGTAATTTGCTGTAGAGGTGTCTGTCTTGAATACGAACTCAAGGAACTCCTAAGCCAAAGTGTCATCAATACCACGAATGAATACGGCCAGTTGAGCAACATCTATAAATTCAGTGCTCTCATTAATTGTAACTGAAAATGTTACAAATCACTTTACTTTATGCTTCTTTTGGCTATCCAAATCTGCTGAAAGATTGGAAATCATATTTGTCATTGTTTTCCTCGCTAATGTTGCCAAAATCCTGTCACTTTAAAAAAATTAAAATAATTACATTATTTACTTGAACAGTTATCCGGCGGGTCGAGCTGGACCCCCTGGCGGGCCGTATGTTTGACACCCCTGCGCGATCGTGCATCAGCTGCTTGTCTTGACATTAATATATTCATTCTGTTCTGGCACGTGAATCTTTCCGACACCCCGTTCTTATTCTCATTTCCCTTGTTCACTCGTCTCTTTTCCATTTGAACAGTCACCTTCTTGTCGAGTATCTGAACCCAAATGGGAAAAGCAATCCACCTCATTACCACCTGGAGCGGCTTTGGGCGACAACAGGACGTCTGGGCTGTATGAGAATGAAACCCTTAAAGGAAAAAACAGAGACGGTAGAGAATAGATTGACTGGGACATCGAGTGTGTGGAGACAGACTGATTATTTTTTTCCTTTAGGCAAATCCTCCTCACGTTACAAAACAAGCTGTCCGACTTGGAAATCAAAAAAAGTGAGTTTAAGCATCGGAGTCAAGGAGCAGGAAAACCTTTTCAGATAAAGTAATATATTCACACCCAGATAACCTCCCCTGATGATACACTGACGTTCACGCAATAATAGTGTGGCTACATGAAACACTTTGCATCCAAATGTCAAGTGTCTGTCAAAACACATCGGCTACATCCTCCCAGACAGAGGATGCTGAGAGAAGCGGGGTGGGAGGATGGAGACTACAAGGCGGTGGTTGTTCAGATGAGACATAATATTATCAGAGTTACAATGCACCTTCAAGACTGTTTCTGTCACCGTAGACATTTGTTTCATGTAGAACAGACTCAGCTGGTGACGCACGTTCATCATTCATCGTCAGAGCCATTCGAGTACTACTGTTTGACTTATACTTACTCATTGGTCAGAAGGAGCAGGTCTGTCTGGAATTGGGACTGGGAACGATCAGCCAAACCTTGTGACTGGATGGAATTTGGGACTTGTTTGTATTTTATTCATTTTTTATTTTTTTACAAGGGACAATGCACATCAATCAACATTTCAGTCTATATAAATGTGTATGAGTTAGCTAGAGACCTTTTTCTCATCTGTCGTTCCTGGGCAGGTTATATACAATTCAGTGGCCTTATATCAGTATAATTCAACAGCAAACACTATCGTACAACACTGTACAGCACAATATGACAATGCAATGAGAGTTTGTAACGTCAGTGCCAGAGATGAGGTTGTACAATTACTCGCGATTGCAGGTTTGGTTTTCTTTAAGCCATCCCTTTAATTTTTAGTTTGGAGGTCTACACTTATTTAAGTGTTACCTCATCATATTTAGACCTATCCAGGTTAATATTGTGTCGATATACCATGATCAATGAATTAATGACTAATTTTAAGACCAAATTTGGCTCGTTTTGCAATCAATATGTAACTTTATTAGTAGTAGTAATCAATTAATATTACATTATATTTTCCAATTATAGTTTCTTGTCAGCATCCCTCACATACAACTTGACACAGACACACAAGAAAGCAAAGATCAGATCGTTAAATAGGCTTTTACTCCAACATTTTATGGAAATATTATTGTTAAATGTAATTGGGAGAACATTTAAATCAACGTCGACATAATTACATATTGTTTGTATTGCAGTAGAATCAAATTGGCACCTCAGGTTTAAGATTCTGTATCCTGTAGAAAAAAATAGCAAAACAACAAAAACTTGGATTTTCTACATTGAGCATTGGGCCGAGCGACGCTGTCTCTGGCGCTGAATGGTGCCGAGGAGAGATAGACGGACCACATCGCACCAGATATTGCAAATCTCACAAGATGCTGATGGGACGAACTGACTATGGAGAAGATCGGCCAACTATGATAGAGTATTTGTAATATTCATTCACTTAACCAGCTTCGGCTCAACAGTTAAACATTTCCTGATAAAAGGTAAAGGGAACCATAAAACCCCCCAAGTGTGTCTGCATCTCTCTCTCTCCCTCTCCCTCTCTCTCTCTCTCTCTCTCTCTCTCTCTCTCAGCAGTTAGGGTCCTTCTGGGCCCACTGAGTTAACCCCATTCTGTCAGTGTCAGGGAGCTGAAACATCCCCTCTCTAACCCCTCTGGACTGGCGGGCCCAGGGACACTGAGGACCAGGAACAGCTTGTCACAATCAGCAGCTTCAGCCTCTATTAGCTCATCGACTTGGCCAAGGACTGAGGGGATGCATCGCCAATGAATTCCTGGCCTGACAATAATCTGAGTCAGGTGCACTGCCATGGCAGCACCACTGGAGAGGTCTTGAACTTCAAGCTGCTTTTTTTCTTCTGTAGGAAAGTAATGCAAGCTAAACAAATTATTTAAATATTATGACCTTATAAAATTGGTTTGGTGAATGCGTCAGCAAACTATTGCTATCTACATATCTATCAGACACACAGCAACATTAGCATGTATTTAAGTAGTTGTGATCATTATTTCTGTCCAACCGACAGCAATATTCACAACCCTTTTAGCTCTGTTTTACTCTCTACCACCTACTGACCCTTTGACTGCACCGCTAAGTTCCCCAACTAGCTTTAGTCTGTCTGCTGTTTGATACCGGGCAGGTAGTGTGCAGTGGGGTTATTGCTGCCTGCTGCTGAGAAACCTTTTGTAAAAGGTAAGAAAGACGTTCAAACTGCCGTAGAGCCAAGAGACACTGCAGACTCTGTGAGTCGTTACAAGCAATATCTTTCACATCTTGCGTAACCGTTTGTAGATTCTATACAGGTACAATCCACATCGAGTCTGAGGTAAAAATTATACACCTCTTCAGATTGCCTTTACTTTCGTTTTGGGGGAAACAGCCAGCAATCCAGGCTCTCACGTTGATCATGGCGTTTTGCTTTTTATGCCCCTTAACAAAAACTAAAGTACTGGGCTCATCGAGGTGTCAGAGAGTACTGAGTTTCTCTGGCTGTAGGACCATAAAGTTTTTATTTATTTACATCGTCCATTTGTTGGTATGGTTGACCTCATCCTCTGGTGATGACTTAAATAATTTAATAAATAAAATGCTGGATGAAGAAACTGCCTTGCCCCGGTTATTGTAACGCTCTTTTGTAAAAGAACATGATATATTTCTTGAACACCGCATGAGCCTTGATTACTATGTAATAATGACCACAAATAAAGCTCTTTATTCAAAGTCAATAAAATAGAAATACTTGGATGTAAACTGTCCAGATCATGTACAACATTTCTTGCAAGTGCTGCACTTTGCTGCTGGACTATATATATATATATATATATATATATATATATATATATATATATATATATATATATATATATATATATATATATATATATATATATATATACACACACACACACACACACACACACACACACACACACACTGACCACAGTGGCAGTAACTGCATTTAACCAAATACAGGTATGAGAGGGGTAAGATCAGTGGATCCAAAAGCTCCTTATTTCTATTTTATTGCCAGATGGAGGCAGAGACCTCCACAAGTTGTTCTACTGTATTTAGTTGCGATGAATGGTCCGAGTATTTTTTTGAGGACCTTAAAATGCTTTTGGAGTTCATCACATTTCCAGATGTCCATCTTAAAAAATTACATTCCTATACAATATTTGTTGTACGTCACAAATGAGTTTCAAATGAGTCGGCATGCAGGAAGGAGGTTAGGATGGTGAACCAAGCGTTTTTTTGGCCTAAACCCTATGAAGTAGTTTTCTTTCTTTCACTTCAGATATAGATGTCAGGATTGAACTCCCTTCAGGCGTCGAAAACACCTCCAACAAGGAAACTAATACGTACTGCTGATAATCAACAGATAAAAAATAAAGCCAATCTTCTTTCCCATGACAAATACTACTCTATCCCAGTAAGAACGGGCTTTAATACTTTAACCAAAACATTTTGATCAACTAAAGGTTGTTTTTTTTAGAAGTACTAATACAGTACTAATATGTCATATTGAGACATAACAGAAAACAGGAAGAATTACAAGTGAGTTTGTTGAGATCTGACATATTATGAAAGAAAGAGCCTTCTTTTTAGTGAGATTTGTAAAAAAATAAATAAAAAAAAAACATCTTAAGTTATTTACCTGTCAATTATGCAGTGTACATTGTAGTAATTATTATTATTGTAGTAAAACATTTCTTCAGGACTCTTAAAATATATTAAATTTGAGAAGTCTTTATAAGGGGTTACAACAGGTCTGTGTATAAAACATCTGCTGGATTAGCCACCACGTCCCACCAGGACAGAGGACTTCATCCCAGCTGCCAGCCTTCCTTTTTCTCTTTTACTGCTTTTATTTCCTCTGCTGCATCTCTCATTATATTCTAATTACATTTCAGGAACAAGGTCCCTGAAAGCAGCAGCTCTGCTCAGACCCTCAGCTCCTTTAAATCCAGATTGAATACTTTTCTGATTGCTGCTGCCTTTAATTAAATCAGTTTCAAGGATTTTTTTCTTATCAATTTGTGCACCTCACTACTGCATTTCATTTCTTAAAATACATTGCAACTTTTGTTACATTTTTGTTTTTTTTAGTGTTTTAAATTGTTTGATAATCTAGTTCTGATACTTGTAAGCACTTTGAATGGCATTGTTAAAAATGGGCTACACAAATAAACTTGCCTTCTCTCTCTCTCTCTCTCTCTCTCTCTCTCTCTCTCTCTCTCTCTCTCTCTCTCTCTCTCTCTCTCTCTCTCTCTCTCTCTCTCTCTCTCTCTCTCTCTCTCTCTCTCTCTCTCTCTCACACACACACACACACACACACACACACACACACACACTTTTCACTTCTTAATTAAAATTGTTTTATTAACACTGCGCAAATAATTCCTGTTTAAGCTTCACTGTAGGGGGAGGGACTCCTACATTGCCAGACATTCCGTTATTTATTTTGTATAAAACGTGATCGTTCAAAATGAAAATATCGTTGATTTTTCTATTTGAGCCCTGACAGTTCCCATTCTGCTTCTAAAACGAGTTATAGTAGTTAGACATGACTCCTCTCCCTCATCGGGCCTTTTTAGAATAGCCCTTGTTCACAGCGCACTCGGAGCTCTTTATCTCTGTGTGTCTTTTCTTCATTGTCAGTTGGAACATCTAATATCCACGCACTCATGTGATCTCAGAGTTGCGCTCTCCGGAGCTCTCCACGGCACTCAGAATAAATCCTAGCACTGTTGGTTACTGCAACAACCCCCCCACGCACTTCTATACACCCACTGCGCATGCAAATGCATCCTTTACACACACACACACAAAATAAAGAACAAAAGAAAAGAAGAAAGAGTTGCTCCATGCACGTTAAAGACACACAATGCTGATGAAAAGTGCGAGGAAAAGTCTGAAAATCAATCAAATGTAAGCACAAGCATTTTTTTTTTAAAATCACGACCACCGAACTCAATGAAATACCAAGCATCCCCATATGTGTGAATATGAAAAGATGAACGCTTGACAGGTGTGTGTGGAGAGGAGGAGGAGGTGGGGGGGGGGGGGGGTCAATCTTACCTGCAGGAAACGGTGATTTCAATCTTTGTCGCAGGCACGGCGGAGTTGAGTGGGTCGAAATCCCCTATTGTCGCCATGGCTGATGCTGTTCTTTTCTTTCTTTCTTTCTTTCTTTCTTTTTTTTAAATCACTTCTTCTGAGACGTGGAAGTTCTCACAGCGCGAGTTTGCAGCCGTGGCCGTAACGTGTGTGTTCCATCCACCCGAGAGAACGACGAGAGACGGCGCGCGCATCGACCGGCTCCGGGCTCTGGAGGAGTGGTTGCCTCCGCTGACGGTCGCTGGAGCGCAGCTGAGGGTTAGAAGGCATACCTGAGGATGAGGCAGTTATTCATGGCGAGAGAGAGAGAGAGAGAGAGAGGAGAGAGAGGAGAGAGAGGGAGGGGAGGGGGAGAGAGGCCGAGGGGAGCCAGAAGACCCTCGTTTCTCTCCATCCATCGGCAGGTGGAGGCAGAGATCTCCACAAGTCTAACTTTGGGTCCTGGTATGGGGGGTGATTAGTGCCGAGGGCAAGAGTCAAGTTCAGGTGGACAGGCTTTTTTAAAAAAGGAGACTGTTGCCAAAATAGGGTTATTGTTTGAGGGAAGCACTGGGTGAATGAGCATATGTAGTTCCTTCATTTGAACACAGGGTGGCACATATAGGGAAGTCCCAGGGAATATGAGAACAAATGTGTGTGGATGGGAAGCAAAATAGTTTTTGACAGTCTTGTCAGCTTCTCCTCTCCAGTCTCGTGGTTTCTTGTACTGTGACCAATGTAAGATGACTTGATGCTATGGTGTCAGGATTAAATGTATCAACAAGAGACAGTGCTGGAATGGACAGTTGATTTGTGGCAAGAACACGTGTCCGAACATGCTCTCCCATCCCACCCCTCGTGGCCCCGAGTCTAAAACTGGTTAAGGTTAGAGCCTCTACGGGGACCTTTTGATGTTAATTTGTTTACTGCACTTCCAGGCGTATGAGACAAAAAACACTCAGCTTTTTACCCAGACAGACACCTCTGGTTCTGCCGAGTGAAGCTGATGCGGAAGTATCCTTAAACCTGCATTCTCTCTAATGTCCATCAGCGTGCAACCCCTGTGGTTGTATAGAAGTCTATGAGGAAATGACTATTTCTCACTTGATTCATTTCCTCAATAAACATTGTAAACATGAGTTTGTCGTAACCTCTAGTTTCAAGTCTTCTTCAATACGGCATGATGTTCAATGAGTAAAGCTAAATGAACCGGCTACGTGGAAACAAGACAACCACTCATCCCCTTGAGCTACAGCCGCCCCTCAGTAACTTCAGTTCATTTATTTATACAAAATCGAAGTAGTTTGGTCGCGTTTTATGTTTTGTTTACAACGTAAACTGTTTCAAACTGTTTAAATCTTCTATTGTAATGCATAGGATCTTTTGATAACAGTTAAGTCGTATGGGATTATCAGCATTCATATTTTACATGCCACAATATTGTTAGAACGTTTTAAAGAATGTACCAGTTTTTTTTTTTATTATTCTGTGATTTTAGTCATTATTTTATTAAACATATATAGCCAAACATTAGCATCAAAAGGCTTCATAGGGAAAACATATTGCACCCTGCTCATATCCTGACACCCAATCACTTCAGATTAGGGTAAACTAGAATTAAGGTAAAAAGTAGACATATCTTTTGGCATTTTAGGTGGCTTTTAATCACACTTTCTGGTTTCATTAGTCAAAAGAAGTGGAAGCCCGTCTATATAGTCTATGATTTCAACTCTTCTCTTTTTTGCCCTTGTTTCTAAGTAAGATAACTTCATCCAGGATGAACAAATCAATCATTAAACTGATTTCAATGTCAGGTGGATAGCACGGTAAGCTAGTTAAGGCACATTTGAAGAACCAAACAAACCCCCACAAAAATAGACTTTTGGATTCCAAATCATTTTTACTCAGCCAGCTCGCTTGTTTCCCCTCATGGGCTGCTTCCATCGCATCCCCCTGGGGTCAGCTCCACAACACACACGGTTTCTGACATTAACACAATATCTGGGTCCTGTTATCTGTTTAAGGACCCGGTTATCCAAATTACAATTTGACATTGAGGAATATGAAGTAGAATGAGTGCAAAGAGAAGAATGAGTGCAAAGAGAAGAGGAAAGTGGAGAGGTAAAGTAAAAAAGAGGGAAACGCACAATGAGGAGGAAAACCCTCTGCTGACAAAGTTGGAGCCTGTCGGGCCTCTGGGACGCTGAGCCATTAATCATCCCTTCAACATTTTCCAGGCCTTTACATCTGAACAGTTTATCCACATTCCATAAGCAGCAAAAATAATTTAGGCCCATCAACAGTCGATTAGTAGGATGAATATTTTATGAATCAATAATTCATGAGCTGCTGCAACATTTTAACAGTCACACCTCTGAGGCAGTGGGAAGATGCAGCTTTTTAAATAATCACCAGCTGACTGCGTTCAGGCCAGGTTCCAGCATGCATCTGGCCGTGGAATGACTTTACCTTTAAACTTTAAAAAGGGGTGAAGACAGAATTTATTTAAAAGAAAGCAGGTTCCCTGTCGTCCTATTAAGTTGGGACAATTCATTTTGCTCAGCGGCGTTAAATGTCTTTTAAATTTTAACATCTAGTTATAAACCCGCTTTGTGTAATCACATTACATTTGACATTATAATTGAATTCTCATTTGCCAAACCGTAATTACCGTATCTGTGAAAAAGAGCACTTAGTGTCAGCTTAGAGTCGTACATCATGTGTAAATAGTTAATCCATATCTCCATGGATAACGAATAAATCCAAAGCTACACAGATGACCTGCTAAAGGAAACTCATGCAGCAAGGAAGACATAAGCAAGTCACAAAGATGTTTTTGTTGTTTTATTCACAATTGCCACCTGCTACTCAGTTCATTTTTCATTTGTAGCATGTTGCCTGCCAACAACTAAGAGCAATTAATAACAACAAAAAAGAGTAAAATTACTTTAAAATGCCTCAACTGTACAAAGAAACCTCTTCACACAAAGAAACCTCTTCACACAGAGGAGATCAGGACGAGTGCAATGCAGCATTTTAAAAAGAGATTCTAAAATAAAAATAAAAATCATTTGAGATAAACTTCGAGGATGTCATGCAAAATCAGTGAGTGGAAATAGTGACAACTCTTTAACTTCGGAGGAGAAATGCTTCTCATAATACCTATTTTCAACATTATGAAAATGACAATGTTAACGCCAGCATCCTGTAACGGGTTCATTAACATCTCCAGGCGGACAGAAGAAACAATGCCAAAAAAAGAAAAAAAACCGATATGAAACGTTGACTGAATTAAAACTCCTTTTCAGGAAAGATATGTTCAAAAGAAAGCTTAAACCCCGACAAGGAGATGAGGCCACGCCTGAAAGTCAGTTTGTTCTACTGTCAGTTCTAGAACAGAATGCAAAATGAAACCACATCGACGGCCCATGCAGAGAACTGATACATGCAGCCATGTGAACTAAATGCTCAAAAGGTTTCTGAATGTGTGAATTAAAAAAAAGGATGAAACTCCTGTGGCTTAAAAACAACTCAGCAAATGTGGTTTTGTGGGTAGTTTGGTCAGAAGTTGGAACTACAGGCTACGTTTTGTGCATGATGAAATCCACCAGTCGACCAAGTAGATGAAGCAGAGGTTGAGAGCCGGAAACAAGACAAAGTCGCCTTGGAGATTGCACCGTCCATGAAAATCATTAATGGAGGTCTTTGGGAAATTGTTCTTTGAGTGTGGGAATATGTGAGAAAACATCTCAAATCAGTTTTTATCAAATGTTGCTGTTTCCATTCTGCTTTGCTAATGCTGTACTTCAAATCCACATTAAAATATGTAAATGGTACCACGGCTTCAGTGACTTGATATTGGTGTCAAGCTTCTCAGTGAATAAATCTATTTCCTAAAATTCCAACTAGAATTATTCCAATAAAATCTTCTTCTCTTACAGTCTTTCTATAAGCAGAAATACAAATGTGTTCTCATTATTCTCATCAGGGATGTCAAATAAGACTCAACAGCTTTTATTGCAAAGCTAACGCTGCTAATGCTAATTAATGATTAGCCACAAACACTCCAAGCTCTTAGAACCATTTAAGAAAAAGAAACGCACCCGATACTGGTCCAGAAGTAGTAGAGATCTGACCCAATGTTACTGAAGATAAAAAAAAAGGCACAACAAAAGGTCCTGAGGTACAGCAGCCGTCAAAACCGTTTTGGCAACACCGACAAGCTCGTTCCAAATAAAATCTCAACAGGATTCTCTTTAGAAAATTACTTAAAAAGTGTGAATCCACGCAAGAGCAGCTCAGGTAGAAATGTCACATGTTTTCCAACAAACTGTGTGATAACAGCTGAGCAGAAATTGCAGAAAATCACGTGGACCTCGCTTCACTGGAGTCCGACGGTGCACAGGTCTGCTACCACGATGCTCAGTGCCTCTTGTGCTACCATGTCAGTGCTACTGAAGAAGAAGAAATGACTAGATGTGGACTTACGGAGAATATGGAGACATTAGTCTGGCGAGGGCAAGACGATCGATTGGGCACGTTCGTGGCTTCATTTCCGGGGTTAGTACAGGGAGAGTCCGTGAAAGACTCTCTTAGATTTAGTTCTAAAGATAGTCCCTTCTGTCCATGCTGGCTTTCCTCCCAGCCTTTAAGGGTGACCATTCATAACTGGATTTAGAGTGCTGCGTCCAGCAATTTCTAAACTTTCCTGAAACCTTCAATGAGGCCACTTCCCGCAGGGACTGACCAACGCAGCCAACGCACCATCGGGGAACACCCTCACCATCTATCCCAACACCTTCCCTTACCCTCTAACCCAACATTCCCCCTCACCCTCTAAACCCAACGTCTCCCCTCACCCTCTAAACCCAACGTTTCCCCTCACCCTCTCTGACAGCCGGCTTCATCTATGGTCTTTTGGAACTGGTACAAACACGTTTGCTGTTTGACGACGTGTGGCTTGGACCAGTTTGTTTCAGTGGACCCCTCAAGCCCAAGAGGGTCTTACCATTCTTAATCAAAATGTGACGCAAGACTGGGACAAAACACTGGCACCAACTCAAACTGATAAAGACTCATATTATAAAAACGAGAGAAAGAAAAAGATTAAGTTGAGTCCCCTAACTTATCGAGGGAGCCCTTCACTGCCAGTACAGACGGAAGGAATTATTACTGCAGCCAATGACTCTTTGAGCGTACACATGGCATGTGATTATTGCATTAAGACAGACTTTTAAAAACCCATCCTTGTCCTAAGAGAGTCTAGACCCCAAAGCTGTGAGTTCGAAAACAGATTCCATAAACAAAATTTTAATCTACAAATTAGAAACCGAATGGGGCCATTTCTGTAAGTGCTGTATTTATCTAATCTTTCAAATCCACATACAATACACAAAACAACAATTCCTCTGCTTGGATCAGTAATGCATTTAGCAGCACAAAAGATGAGAAGGAAAAACACACCGTGGCCTTTACATAGGACGGTCTCTACTCATTAGAACCGATTCATTAAGAGGAGGATGGACAAAGGTTTGGATCCGGCCTGGAACCGGCACAGGCACCATGTTCTCCGCCATTTACATTTCAGCAGCTAGAACGCATTCTTAAAATCCCTTTTTGATACTGTGGCTGAAAAGACATGTTCTCCCTGAATGTGACAAGTGTGAAAAGTTGCAGCAGCACAGACAAAATAAAAATATAAATCCAAGCATGTAAAATGTCTGGAAAACAAACATGAAGGGAAATTCAAGAAGAAAAAAAAAAAAAAACATAAATGAATGCTTCACCTCTGAACTGAACAGAGATGTTTGGCACTTTATTGTACTGAGTCCAGGCATGATGTGTCGACTGTGGATGGATAGAAGCGGAAGGAGGGTCTGAAGTCACATTGGGAGGGTTCAAATGATGGCGTTGGTGCCCCGGAGGCCGACCCCGCGGGCGAACTGCTCCAGCAGGCCGGAGATGGCGCCGGATGGGCTGGAGGCCGAGGATGTGAGGCCGACAGTGGAGCTGTAGGCTGCCAGGAAGACTTCCCGCACCGCCTCCAGGCGGGCCTGGCGCTCAGAAGGGAAGGGACACCTGGAGAGGGAAGAGGGAGGGCGAGATGAGAGGGAAAAAAGGTTAAAGAGGGGGGGATCCTCTTTTAATGTGCTGTAAAGGAAGCGTTCCAAGAGAACAGATGAAAATAAGAACAGAATGACGGCAACAGTAGCAAGGTCAGGGTTCTTACAGTTATGGAAAACCTGGAGAGTCATCAAATTATAAAAAAAAGTGGGGGAGACCTCGAGGGAAAACCATTTCTGTTAAAATACATAAAGTACATAGAGTAAGCTACGTTACATACGTAACTTTACATAGCCTACAAAAACTTACGTACGGAAAAAAATAAGTCAACGTTGACTTTTGGTTTGAACACGGGACACAAACCGCTGCATCTTCAGTCAAAGGCCTGCGGTATTTTATTTTTTTACATATATGCTGGTCCTGCACACATGCAAGGGGCCGTTTGTTACTGCACACAACATTTCTACCTGAGCTGCACAGTCTTTGTTACCAAAGACTGTTCATTAGTATGCAGTTATGATACACTCTTATTGGTCAATAAACGATGAAATGTGGAAACTAGAATTACCAACTAATGGTTGTACGTAAGCACCAGGAGCTTTCAGCTAAATGCTAACGTCAGCACGCTAATACGCTTGCTGATTTAATTGATCGAGCTTCACCAGAAAACTGGTAAGTGAAGGTGGTCGTTAACAGTCAAACCCATAACTCACCTCAACAGGAGGGGTGGCACTGTGGTACTTACATTCGTCCGTTGGGTCCTTCGTCCTGAAAGCTGAAGGGCAGGGGGGAGTCGTAGGCAGCAGCCACAGCAGACGAGGTAGAGGAGGCCAAGGCCAGAGGTGGAGGGAAGTGTCCGTGGTCGTGGATGCTCCCACAACCCGAAACTATCTGCCAGCTCCCGTACTCCGTAGATAGGGAGGAGCCGGACCGTGTGTAGTCTGCTGCCAACCTGAGAGAGATGGGGGGCATGTCAGAGAAGTGCAGTCAGAAGACTAACTTAACTGACTTCAGCGCCTGCGGGTCGCCCGGCCGAGAACCTTTGCCTGGCGGGCGAATGTCCATGAACATCTGGTTCTTGATCATACATCAAGCTGTTGTAACTCAACTGTACTTTGTCAAAACTGTTCCATAGTTGACATGCTTTATGAGAGTTAAGGTTTAAAGACTTCGGACATCCAATATTAACTCAGTCATAGCGCCACCTACTGGGAAAATAGAAATAGAAGAAAATTAACGAAATCACACAAAAGTCAAAATTGGCCGACTTCTGGTACGGTTTAGAGCATAGTACCAAGAGTTATTTTTAAGTTCACATATGGTACATACGCTTACCAAAATTTGTACGTCGATGTCAAACATACTCCGAGGGTTGCTTTGTAGGATTTTGTAGTTTTTTATAAAATAAAAATGGCGGAAAATCTAAGTATGCGGATTGGTTGGTTCTCAACTGGTGGGTTTTTAATGGGTTGTGGACCTTTGCTTTGGAAGAGAGAAAAAAAATCAAATTTTTTTGGAATCATGTGATTTTATTTTGAAGGGACTTTTATGCAGCGCAGTGTTGTTTTTTTCGCCGGCTCGTCCCTCCATGTTTTCAGCATGTTCCAGGTTGAATCAAACCAGAGGGATACCGGGGAAATCCCCGATGGGCTGACGGGGTTAGGGGCGGCCTACCTTCATCACCAGCTGGCCTTCCTTCTGACATAGGCGGCCCGACTACATTCTGTGCTTCACAGAACATGTTAAATTGACTCTAAAACCTAAACTTCGGAAATCACTGACTGACTGTACTCAACCTAATGGTTTTCACACCCAGCATGCAACACTACTGATCGCGATCTGTATTCACACTCATGGTTTGGATGTTGCTTGCAGGTTTTCAGAGCTTTTTAGCCATTTTAAGACATTCTGCCTTAATTTTAATCCAAAACACCGGCACTTCGGCAGACTTGAAACGTACATTTAAGTTTAATTTTTGGAGCAGCGTTCTCACATAGCCTCTTCACACGTGTCAAGAGTAAGAGGCTCAGACGCACAGACGGATGTATCCAGTCATTTTACAAAATAAAACCGGCCTTTTTTTGCATTCTTTCTGTGTGGCCTCATACCAAGGGGACGTTGCGTCAACCAATAATGATCCACCGGAGGTTTTCGGAAGAATCGGACCAAGCGTTTAGGAGGAGTTGGTAAGTGTTTTTTTACAAATTTTAAAATGGATGAAAAGCTAAGTCGGCAGAGCTTAATACCACGATTGACTTGTCTGGTAGAGCAGTCCCACCCGGACATGTGTGTCAAATTTTAATTCAATCGGTCATTGTTGGCAAAAAGCATGGGCTTTCATAACTAAAGGGGGCGCTATAGAAACATTTTTTCCGGCTTTTGTTCGACACCCAAATCAGATTAGTGTGGAAATTTCGAATAGTGTAGGTTTTTACGATGCACTTCTTTTTCCTGCGCAATGACAAACGAGAATGTGCATTCAAATAACAATAGGTCATCCGCTCTGACTACGTCAGTGCTCGGGCCCTAATAAATTGTAAGGGAGAGACTCCTCTTCAACCTCTAACTGAAGTAAACATGGTGATTAATGTGAAAACACCAGTGAGGAAATGTTTAGCCTAAAGTGTAACCACTACACACAAAAGGGCATGCTTTATTTTAATTCAGAAATTGCTGAGATAATGTGTACATACATCAAATGGGAATATGGACAAACATTTATGTGCCGGATTTCCTCATCTCCAGGAGCAGACACTGCCCATGAAAGCTAAAGCCTCATCGCTGTGGTGCTTCTCCAAGATTCACATCACCGACGTGTGTGTGTAAAAACAAGGTAGCGCGTACTCGCTCACCTTCTTCCGGGGACGGCCAGTGGGCTGCTGCCGGTGCGCGGGGTCGCATGCTCCGACTGGTTGGAGGAGGAAGAGCTGGAAGACCTGGCCTCGCTGAGTGGATGGTAGAGGTGCTCGTCCAGAGGGCTCGGTTTATTCCAGACTACCATCTGAGGAGAAGAGGCGGGGCCTTTCCTCCTAAAGGGGGAGGAAAGAGAACACGTCAGCTTCCACAAAAGGCAGAGGACCAAATGCAACTTGTGATGCCTTACAAATTGGAGCAGATTAAGTCAATGCCTTTAAACATGCCAAACCAATTTCAACGCTGTCAATTTAATTAACGCCGTTAATGCATTTGAATGTAGCTCCACTAGCAGTAGCGCTCCGATGTCTGCTCCGTTTAGCATGGTTTGTTAATGCTGCCTCCCCCATGTTGGAAATGTTCAAGGATTTGCCTGCACACAACCTACATTTGGCTTGTCCCGGGTCTTGGTCGGTTGTAACCCATGACTTGTATTTCTGCATATGTAGTCAAGCATGGTTAAAGCTAGACTTCCCTGGCAGAGTGAATTATCCCAATTGCTCACGAACCGAAGCGGACGGCATGTCACTTGTTAAGGTGCGTTCACTTGCAGCATGAATAATTCACACTGCAAGTGTGAGAGCGTAAGCTGCTTGTTTCTTTCTTTTAAAAGCATATCAAATTATTTCAAACTCAGCGTAAATGAACGACATGAACAACATTGTCTGAAGACCCCAGTTTTTAACTGACGAAACTAAATGACTGAAGAACTATAACTGGTTAACCGACACAAAAAAAGCGCATCTATCAACTTTATGCGAGCCTGTGTGGGTGATGCTGACCAGTTGGAGGCCTGGGGTTGGCTGCAGAACAGGTCCACGGTGTCGTTGGTGAGGCTGGAGGAGCCGCCCGCCTCCTCAGTGATGAGGGAGAAGTCACTGCTCAGGCTGGTCACGCTGCCGCGATCCTTTGACTCTGTAAGCAAACACGCAGTGGGAGCTCAGCAGCGAACGCCATTTACCTTGTTATCA